>NC_053393.1:194116711-194297798 GCF_905171765.1 Bufo bufo | reverse complement strand
CGTCTTCTACCGGTTCATCCGGATTGTCAGCACTTGTTGGGTTGTTTTTGGGACGGGGGTTTTTTCGTGGATCGCTGTTTGCCCATGGGTTGTTCGGTTTCATGTTCCTATTTTGAGAAGTTTAGTACATTTTTGGAATGGGTGGCGAGGGATTGGTCGGGTTGGGGTTCTATTATCCATTATTTGGACGACTTTTTGTTTATTGGGCCGCCGGGGTCGAAAGGGTGCTCTGTAATGCTGCATTCGTTCGAAGTTATGGCGCGACTGTTTGGGGTTCCTTTGGCGTCGGAAAAGACGGAGGGTCCTGCGACTGCTCTGAGTTTTCTGGGGATAGTCATTGATACGGTGGCTATGGAATGTCGGTTGCCGGACGACAAGGTTGAGGATCTGCGAGGGGTGCTCGCGGCGGCCTGTGGGCGGAGGAAGCTGCGTCTGCGGGAATTGCAGTCCTTGCTAGGAAAACTCAACTTTGCCTGTCGGATTATGCCCATGGGGCGGATTTTTTATAGAAGGTTGGCACAGGCGACAGCAGGAGTTCAGGCCCCTCATCATTTTGTACGGCTTACCCGTGAACTCCGGGGGGACTTGTGGGTGTGGGCTTCCTTTTTGAAACGGTATAACGGCCGGTCTTTGTGGATGGTGGAGGGGGTGTTGGCAGCGGATCTTGACCTTTTTACGGATGCGGCTGGGGGGTGCGGGTTTGGGGCGTACTTACAAGGTCGTTGGTGTGTAGGGGAGTGGCCTGTGCAATGGGAGGAGGAGGGCTGGGTAAAAAATCTGGTGTTGCTGGAACTCTTTCCCATTGTGGTAGCGGTGTCCGTTTGGGGGGAACATTTCAGGAACAGGAAGGTGCGATTCCACTGTGATAATTTGTGGGTTGTGGAGGCCATTAACCGTGTTTTGGCCTCGTCACCGCCGGTTGTCTGTTTGCTTCAACATTTGGTTTTGAGTTGCTTGTCGTTGAATGCTTGGATTGTAGCGTCCCATGTACCAGGGGTGAGTAACTCAATTGCGGATGCTTTGTCTCGTTTTCAGTGGGAGCGTTTCCGGGTGCTGGCACCAGAAGCGGACGTGCAAGGAACGAGTTTCCCGCAGGAACTGTGGAAGCTGCCATTTGGTCGGCTGGCGACTTGGTGAGGGGATCCCTGTCGGGGGGGAGTTGGGCGGCGTACGACAGGGCTTGGGGATTATGGGAGGAATGGAGGGAGCGTTTTCAGGGGTGTGGGTTGGAGGAAGGGGCTATGATGTTGCTTTTTGTGGGGCACTGCAGAGAGGAGGGATGGTCAGTGTCCAGAATGAGTAAGTTTATGGCAGGGGTGGCTTTTGGTTGTAAGGGTCGGGATTTAGTGGATGTGACTAAATCATTCTGGGTATTGCAGGCTTTGAAGGGTTGGAGGAGGCGGGGCACCGGGTGGGGATCGGCGCAGGCCGGTTTCCTTCGAGTTGTTAGAGGAGATATTGGAGCAGTTGGAAAAGGTCTGTGTATCAGTGAGTGAAGTTAGGCTGTTTAAGTTGGCCTTTTCGTTGGCTTTCTTTGGTGCGTTGCGCATTGGAGAATTGGTTAGCCTGAGTAAGTGCAGAGCAGGGGGACTGCAGGGTGAGGACGTGGTTTTATTTCAGGACAGGGTGGAGTTTGTTATTCGGCGGTCGAAAACGGATCAGTTGGGCCGGGGTTGTCGGGTGGTTTTATATCAGGTGGCGGGGTCGGATGCGTGCCCAGTTCAGTGTCTTAGGAATTTTTGGGGGCAGGAGGTTGGGGGGAGCGGACCGTTGTTGGTGCACGATGACGGGTCCTTCCTTTCTAGATTCCAGTTTATAGCGGTATTTCGAGCATGTTTAAAAGGGCTGGGCAGGGACCCACCGTTGTTCGGGGGGCATTCATTCCGGATCGGTGCTGCCACCGAGGCGGCTAGGAGAGGATTGAGTGACGAGGCCATTCGGCGCATTGGGCGATGGGAGTCGCTGCGCTTCCGGTCCTATGTTAGGCCGGCGTTGTTATAACTGGGGGGAGGATGTTAGTGTTGTTGGGCTGAGGGAACGGGTGGAGAGCTGTTCTTTGCTGCCCGGTTGACGTATTTTATTTTGTGCTTCTTACAGGTGGTGTGGCGTGCCTGGTGTGGATTATGGGGCACTCGTACGTGTTTTGGGGAGCGTTGCGAGCAGCAGTCAGGCCGGATGGAAGGCAGTTGGGCTTTTCTAGGGAGGTGGCGGTGGTTCATTGGTTGGGGATTAGAGGTATGTTGTGGAGCCGGGTTCTTCCCGAATTTTATAATTTTACCAGGTTAGACTCGTATCCGGGGGTTTTGGTGTTACACGTAGGGGGTAACGATTTGGGGGGGCGCCCTTTTCGTGAGCTTACGAGGGACATAAAGTTTGATTTGCTGCGTTTGTGGGCTCAGTGTCCTGGTATGGTTATGGTCTGGTCGGATATGGGGCCGCGTAAGCAGTGGAGAGACGCTAGGTCGGTAGAGAGGTTGAACAAAGCCCGGATAAAGGTTAATAGGGCAGTGGACCGGTTTGTGGTGAGGAATGGTGGTGTTGCAGTCCGGCATAGGGAGCTGGAGGCGGGTGAGGGGGCTTTTTGGAGGACAGATGGGGTTCATTTAAACGCGGTGGGTATCAACCTGTGGTGTTCAGGAATACAGGATGGAATCGAGGTGGCTCTGCGGGTGTGGCGGGACGCAAGGAGGTGAGGCGTCACCCCCTTGGGTCGTGGCGGGGGTGGGTCCATGGAGTTGGTGGTTATGGTGGCTTTGGCGTGGTGGGGAGGGAGCCAAAGGGGCTCTGGACTCCCCAGGTATTGGATGTTTGGGTGTGATATGGCGGGTATCTGCCCCACGGTTGTTGCCCATGGTTACCGGTTCTGCCTCCGAGCTGGCGTTTATCGGCTGGAGGTAATTTAATTGAGGGCACGGGCTGTTATCCGTCAGGTTTTACGGGGCTCCAAGGACCCTCTCCATGCTGGGCATGTTTCTCTGTGGTCTGGAAGTTTTTTCTTGGGCGGGGGGCCTTCAGGTGGGAAGGCCTTGGATTGGTTATGTTATATGTTATTTATGCTTAAATTATTATTATTAATAAATAAATGGCTGCTGTGGCCAATAAAATCCACCAGTGGAGTTGTGTCTTTATTTGGGGAAGGAGGGGAGAGTGGGAGGTAAAACGACTTGACAATACGCTGGTCAAGTACAGGCCGGACTTAAGGCTGCAAGACTGGGGGTAGGCCTGGCATGACAGGCGTTTGGAGGGAGTGAGTTGGGAGGCTTAGGGTTAAGGGGTATTGCAAGGATGGGAGGTGGAGGGACGTTAGGGGAGGAGTGTAGGGTTTAAAAGGGGTAGCGGGAGGCGGGATCAGGGTCATCTCGTGCGGGACAACAGTCTTTCAGCAGCCCCATCCCACCCACCCTTTGGCTGCTGGTTGGGTAGGGAAGCCAGTGGCGGTCATGGTTGATGTGGTTTATGGGTGGATTTTGGTCCAGCAGGGACGGCATTGTCATAGCGGCCATGGCGGGGGTGGGTCCTTGGAGTTGGTGGTTATGGTGGCTCTGGCGTGGTGGGGAGGGAGCCAAAGGGGCTCTGGACTCCCCAGGTATTGGATGTTTGGGTGTGATATGGCGGGTATCTGCCCCACGGTTGTTGCCCATGGTTACCGGTTCTGCCTCCGAGCTGGCGTTTATCGGCTGGAGGTAATTTAATTGAGGGCACGGGCTGTTATCCGTCAGGTTTTACGGGGCTCCAAGGACCCTCTCCGTGCTGGGCATGTTTCTCTGTGGTCTGGAAGTTTTTTCTTGGGCGGGGGGCCTTCAGGTGGGAAGGCCTTGGATTGGTTATGTTATATGTTATTTATGCTTAAATTATTATTATTAATAAATAAATGGCTGCTGTGGCCAATAAAATCCACCAGTGGAGTTGTGTCTTTATTTGGGGAAGGAGGGGAGAGTGGGAGGTAAAACGACTTGATAATACGCTGGTCATGAGTGGCCCAGCCAGAGCCCTGACTTTAACCCAATCGAACATCTCTGGAGACCTGAAAATGGCTGTCCACCGATGGTTCCCATCCAACCTGACAGAGCTTGAGAAGCAAACAGCCAAGACAACACAGGAGTGGGTTAAGGACAACTCTGTGAATGTACTTGAGTGGCCCAGCCAAAGCACCATTTCAACCCAATCAAACATTACTGGAGAAACGGTCCCCATCCTACCTGACACAGCTTGAGAGGCTCTGCAGAGAGGAATGGCAGAAAATCCCTAAACCTTGTGACATCATACCCAAGAAGACTGGAGGCTATAATCACTGTAATGGTTCTTCAGCTAAGTACTAAATAAAAGGCCTGAATACCTATGTCAAATCACGATTTAAATGTTTCCTTTTTAACAATTAGCACAACAAATAAAATAGGTACTGTATACACAAGGCATACACGAGCCTATATCTTTCTCTTTAATAATGGCCTATCTGCACCGCTTAGGCAAATAAAAAATCCCAGAGTGCTTCTTTAAAGATAATATTGTGCAGAATGCCTGTGTGTATCTACTGTGCATGTATCTGTGCTGTGTGTGTAGTGCATGTGCTGCAGAGCTATGAATTTGTTTTACTGTCATGGACATAGGTAGAGGTAAAAAAATACTTTAAAAAAAGCAGAAAACATAAATAATATAGCAGAACAATCATGTAAAATCAATACAGAGCAACACATTTTCTCCTGTCATGTGACTACATGCACTATTGCTGTTTGATTCAATGATCAGAAGATGACACGTTAGGGTCAACACAAGCTGACTGTAAACTATAAGCCCCTCAACCCTTGATTATTAACGATAGTTACATTGATTCACCTACCAGGGAAGTCCTGATAAGTAGAAAATATTTATTTTTCTGTTGTCTAAACCTAGGGGGCCTCTTATGCGTCTTATAGTGCGAAAAATACAATAATTCAGAAAATATATACATACAATCTTCTCTGACACAATTTCACATTAAATGTTATAAAATCCAGAAACTTACATGCTTATTTTTTCATTCTGGCCATGAGGAGCATCGTCTGATCCACCAACACCAAGTAACATAACACTTTTTCCTAAAATGTCTTCAAAATCTTTCGCTATTGGAATTGTACCTCCTGCACGGATCATGTCTGCATCAACATTGAACACTAGCGGACAGACATATATAAGAGGTTACGAGCAGTAAACGTAAATAACTTTAAGCATTCCAATAATTTGCATTGAATACAGAAGTATGCTGCTGGTATGTACAGTCGTAGCCAAAAGTTTTGAGAATGACATAAATATTGGAAATTGGAAAAGTTGCTGCTTAAATTTTTATAATAGCAATTTGCATATACTCCAGAATGTTATGAAGAGTGATCAGATGAATTGCATAGTCCTTCTTTGCCATGAAAATTAACTTAATCCCAAAAAAAACCTTTCCACTGCATTTCATTGCTGTCATTAAAGGACCTGCTGAGCTCATTTCAGTAATCGTCTTGTTAACTCAGGTGAGAATGTTGACGAGCACAAGGCTGGAGATCATTATGTCAGGCTGATTGGGTTAAAATGGCAGACTTGACATGTTAAAAGGAGGGTGATGCTTGAAATCATTGTTCTTCCATTAACCATAATGACCTGCAAAGAAACGCGTGCAGCCATCATTGCGTTGCATAAAAATGGCTTCACAGGCAAGGATATTGGGGCTACTAAGATTGCACCTCAATCAAAATTTATAGGATCATCAAGAACTTCAAGGAAAGAGGTTCAATTGTTGTTAAGAAGGTTTCAGGGCGTCCAAGAAAGTCCAGCAAGCGCAAGGATCGTCTCCTAAAGAAGATTCAGCTGCGGGATCGGAGTCAATCAGGGACAGATTGATCTTCTGCAGAAAGTATGGTGAATGGACTGCTGAGGACTGGGGCAAAGTCATATTCTCCGATGAAGCCTCTTTCCGATTGTTTGGGGCATCTGGAAAAAGGCTTGTCCAGAGAAGAAAAGGTGAGCGCTACCATCAGTCCTGTGTCATGCCAACAGTAAAGCATCCTGAGACCATTCATGTGTGGGGTTGCTTCTCATCCAAGGGAGTGGGCTCACTCACAATTTTGCCCAAAAACACAGCCATGAATAAAGAATGGTACCAAAACACCCTCCAACAGCAACTTCTTCCAACAATCCAACAACAGTTTGGTGAAGAACAATGCATTTTCCAGCACGATGGAGCACCGTGCCATAAGGCAAAAGTGATAACTAAGTGGCTTGGGGACCAAAACTTTGACATTTTGGGTCCATGGCCTGGAAACTCCCCAGATCTTAATCCCATTGAGAACTTGTTGTCAATCCTCAAGAGGCGGGTGGACAAACAAAAACCCACTAATTCTGACAAACTCCAAGAAGTGATTATGAAAGAATGGGTTGCTATCAGTCAGGAATTGGCCCAGAAGTTAATTGAGAGCATGCCCAGTCGAATTGCAGAGGTCCTGAAAAAGAAGGGCCAACACTGCAAATACTGACTATTTGCATAAATGTCATGTAATTGTCGATAAAAGCCTTTGAAACGTATGAAGTGCGTGTAATTATATTTCACTACATCACAGAAACAACTGAAACAAAGATCTAAAAGCAGTTTAGCAGCAAACTTTGTGAAAACTAATATTTGTGTCATTCTCAAAACTTTTGGCCACGACTGTACATTTAGGGCTCTTTCACACTTGCGTTGTTGGGTTCCGGCATAGAGTTCCGTCGTCGGGGCTCTATGCCGGAAGAATCCTGATCAGGATTATCCCAATGCATTCTGAATGGAGAGAAATCCGTTCAGGATGCATCAGGATGCCTTCAGTTCCAGAATGGAACGTTTTTTGGCCGGAGAAAATACTGCAGCATGCTGCGCTTTTTGCTCCCGCCAAAAATCCTGAACACTTGCCACAAGGCCGGATCCGGAATTAATGCCCATTGAAAGGCAAACGTCATTTCGGCGCATTACCGGATCCGACGTTTAGCTTTTTCTGAATGGTTACCATGGCTTCCAGGACGCTAAAGTCCTGTTTGCCATGGTAAAGTGTAGTGGGGAGCGGGGGAGCAGTATACTTACCGTCCGTGTGGCTCCCGGGGCGCTTCAGAGTGACGTCAGGGCGCCCCAAGTGCATGGATGACGGATTCGTCTTCAAATGCTTTCAGTTCATTTGCGTTGTTACGGATCCGGCGGGCACCTCCGACAAATGGAGTGCACGACGGATCCGGACAACGCAAGTGTGAAAGAGGCTTAGACAGTCGTGTTTAACACTGATTCGCCATCCTCAGTATAGATCAATCACTTTCTGATCTGTGAGGGTCTGACTCCTGCATCCATGCCTAACAGCTGTTTGAAGAGACTTTGATGAGACTGCCGCAGCCTTTTCCTAGGCCAGTGATGTCACGGTCGTCGATCTTATGGCCTAGTTATAGCTCAGTCCCATTTAAGTGCATGGGGCTGAGATGCAATAGCAAGTACAGCCACTATACAATGCATGGCCATGTGCTTGGTAAACTGCAAGTAGGTCATGGAGCTCACTAGAGCACCACAGCCTCTTCAAACAGCTGATTGGCAGGGGGGCCGGGCGTTGAACCCCAACCAATCATATGCTGGTGATTTCTGATGAGGAAAGGTCATCAGAATTAAACAATCGGACAACGCCTTTAACCTCCCTGGCGGTCTGATTATGTCAGTAATTTTGTCCACATCTGCATTTCCGAACTTCCAGTCCGCAGCTCTGCAAGAAAATAGAGCATGCAGACTGGAATAGGACTTCTCTATGTAAGTGTCGGCCATGTGCGGCGTCAGTGTTTTGCGGTCCGAGTGTGTTTCGGGGTTACCGCTTCTGGCAGTGAAAGTTAACCCCGAGCCACACTTGGGATTACCGCCAGGGAGGTTAAGGGAATGTCCCAACAATACCTGTTATGTTCTATGCCATAAAAGGGAGCAGTGCTTTATCCCTCGTTAGTGGTGGTTTTCCATCACAGAAAATTGTGGTATATTGCTAGGATATGCCATCACTTTCAAGATTCCCACTGATTCAATGAATGAAGCAACCACAGCACTGATTTAGCCTTGCAGCATTTTTACATTTTCCCTGCACAGCAGCAATAGTCCATTTATATGAATATCTACATACTAAGCAATCCATCAAATGTGCTATGCAGTCAATAACAAATGTCAATGTTTTGTTTTTTAAGAACTTATGGTGGCTTTCCATGCAGCTTTAGACAAAGGCAGATATGGATTCAAAAGGAGTAGGAACTGTAAAGGAAGGACTTCTCCTGCCTACTGGATCCACTTCTGGCTTTGGCTCAAAAATGGCATAAAAAATACTGCAGTGGCTTTTGTTTAAGTTGTGTTTGTTAAACCACCCTTAAAGGGGTTTTCTGGAAAAGAATGCCGTTAAAAAAAAACAATAACCCCAAGAAAAATTACAAAGAAAAAATATATATCAATAAAATATAAAATGTATTAAATCTCATAAATAATTACACCGTATAACAAATAGGGCAAAAGCCCCAGGTAAATGCTACAGAGATGAAGCCCAAACAGGGCTAATGGGACTAGGACAATAGGGTAGCCAATAAAGATAAACAGATTTCAAAAGGTATATCCGTGTAACCACTCAATATTATATTAATCAAATATATCCCAAATATATCATATGGACACTCTGTGGGGGTCACTGAAAAAATGCAGCGCTATAGTAATATATCCATATATATTAAATAAGTAGATCCTTAAATGCAAAGGGGTGAGTCACCTTTAATACTATTGCGCTGTATCAGCAGGATGTCCCCACAGAAATAGCTGAATGCGTGGACAAAAATCACAATACAGAATATACCAGCAGTATCAATTCAATAAATTATATAGATACCCATATTGGCGACGGTCCCAGTTATGCCCCGTATGGCAGAAACCCTTGACGTGCGTTTCGCTATACAGCTTCGTCAGGAGTTAATAAAACTAAAAAAGTGGGATAATAAATAGGCCTCAAAATAGTTCACACCTGGAAATAAAGAGCACACACCTGTGATGATGTAGAAAAAGCAATGCCACGTAGCTCAACAGCACCTCCCCAAACACACCTGTGACGTGGACGGCATGTCAGGTGACCAAGCACGAAAATGACGCGCAAGAACTGTGTCCGAAGCTGTGCACGTGACCGGAATCACACGGAGGCACGTATGGCCTTTGTTGCTATGGGGATAGTAAACTGAGCACAGCGCGATGCAATTCCACAGCGCATCAACAGGTTGCACTCAATTCCAGGTGGAAACATATTGGCGGGTATAGTGCTAGTAAAAATGACATATTAGGAGATCAATAAGGGCAAGGTAAAACCCAATTAGAATAATTGAACCATCGCCAATAAATTAAAATGCCAATAAACATGTGATAAAGCATACATTAGAAAGACACTGATTACAAACTAAAGTATATGTACATAAAAACATAATTGTATCAACAATATAAAATCTCATATAGCATGATTCAATGTGTGAATAACATAACAGGTGTATTGTCGAGTCCCTCACCCCTTAACCTTCCCCTTCCCAACTCAATAATGACAGACTCAGCAAGTGGATTTATTGGCCACAGCAACCTTTTTATTAATAACATAAATACCATAAATATAACTCCCACTTGAAGGCCCCCGCCCCAAGAACCTAGAGAAATGACAGCACGGGGAGGGTCCTTGGTGCCCCGTAGAATGACATATAACTGCCCCGCCCTCAGTTACTTACCTCTAGCCGATAAATGCCAGCTCAGAGGCAGAAACCGGTAACCAATGGCAACAAACGTGGGCCGCTATATCACACCCCAAAACCAATACCTGGGGAGTTCAGAGCCCCCTTTGGCTCCCTCCCCCCCACGCCAGAGCCACCATAACCACCAACTCCAAGGACCCACCACCGCCCATGACACAAGAAGGTAAACACTTCACCTCCTTGCGTCCTGCCACACCGTAACGCCAATTCAATTCCGTCCTGCAAACCAGAACACCAGAGATCAATACCTACAGCATTCAGGTGTACCCCATCACTTCTCAAAAATGCCCCCTTACCTGACTCCAGCTCCTTCTGCCGAACAGCAATTCCACTGTTCCTCGCTACAAACCTACCCACAGCCTTGTTCACCTTTATCCTTGCTTTATTCAGGCGTTCCACAGACCTCGCGTCCCTCCAGTACTTACTCGGCACCATCTCTGACCAAACCGTCACCAGCTGCGGATACTGCGCCCACAACCGCAGCAAGTCAAACTTGATGTCCTTCACAAGCTCCCAAAAGGCCCCCAAATTGTTTCCCCCTACCTGCAACACCAAAACTCTGGGAGGCATATTTAACCGTGCAAACCTGTGAAACTCAGTAAGAACCCGACAACACAGCATGCCTCTCCTCCAAAACCATCAGATCAACACCACCTCTCTCGAAAAACCCAACTGCCTTCCATCGGGTCTGTTCGTAATGCTCCCCAGAACACGTAAGAGTGCCCCATAATCCACACCAGACACTGTGAAACACCTGTAGGGAACACAAAAATAACACACATCAATCCCTGAGTCTAACATATGACCAGAACCGAATAGGCTCCCAATGGCCAATGCACCGAATAACTTCCTCCCCCAACCCCCTCCTAGCCGCTTCCGTGGCCGTGCCTATCCGAAAAGAATGACCCCATATAACAAGGGGTCCCGATCCAACCCCTTCAAGCAGGCTCTCATAACAGCTATAAACTGGAAACGAGGAAGAAACGACCCATCCTCATGAACCAACAACGGGCCAACCCCCCCCCAAACTCTCTCCCTCCACAAAATTCCCTAAGGCATCGAACCGGGCACGCTTTCGACCCTGTCATCTGGTACAACACCACCCGACAACCTGGCCCCAGTTGGTCCGTTTTTGACCTACTGATGCAAAATTCCAACCTATCATCAAATAACACCACATCTTTTCCGCAAAGGCCCCCGGCCCGACTCTTACTCGGACTAACCAACTCCCCAATCCTCAATGCCCCAAAAAAAGCGAGTGAAAAAGCCATCTTAAACAGCCGGACCTCCTCCGCCGACCTACAAAACCGCTCTAGGAGTCCCATGATATCTACCAACAAAGTGAACGAAACCGGTTGACATTGATCCACCCCCGATGAACCCTTACTCCAACCCCTTAGGGCCTGCGCAGGCTTGCAGCCCTAATTTCGGCCTGTACTATACAGTGAATAAATAAATAACAATGATAGTGAACAAATCAATTCATCATTAAGTTGTGGTTGTTAAACCACCCTTAAAGGGGGTTTCTGGAAAAGAATGCCGTTAGCCTGCATTGCCTCCCTAACTCTTCAAAACTAACCCTTCGGTACAGCGCGCTGGCCCCTGTTATATTTTAAGCCTACTCCAAAAACCCTGCAAAATAGTGTTAGGGCTTATTATTGGGGTAGGGCTTATTTTCGGGGCAAACACGAATCTCCAGACTGCCCAGACAGACCACCAGAGAGGATCGTTTGATCCACCGACAAGCACAAACACCTCCAACAGTTTAATTATGCACCATCCAGACACAGGTAGCGCTTTCATTACACACCCCTGTCTTTGTTCATACCATTCCAAGGTGCTTAGCAGAAGGAAATTTGTTGTCAAGGTGCCCATTACATATCCTGCCATTGACAGCCAGACACCGTCACCTTCGTTTGCAGTGATGTCATGAATGAGAAACCTGGACTGCTAAGGATTGGAATCATATTGCCTTTAGTGACAAATCCAGGTTCTGACAACGGTTAGGTGTGAGCATGGGGTCCTCATAGTTAGTGCTTCAATTCTGCCTCTTCTGTAGAGTATCACACTGCCCAAACTTTTAGTGTGATGATATGGGGAGCTATCGCATATGACAGTTACCCCTAGTAGTGATACGAGGGACACTAACAGTTCAGCGACATGTGCAGGACATCTTGCGATTACATGTGTTGCCTCTCATGGCAGGTCTTCCAACTGGCATTGTTCATCAGGATAATGATCGCCCCCACACACAGCAAGGGAAATGTGTCCACCAGATTGCAGCACTTTTTTTGGCCTTTCCAGTAGCTAGTTATCACCAATCGAGCATTTATGGGACCAGTTGCGACATCAGTTTCAGTAACCTATGAGTGTGCAGGATCTACAGGCCCAGCTTCAACATCTGTGGGCAAATGTGCCACTGGATACCATAAGGAAACTGCCTCCTTTCCCAACTATATCTCATCTTGTCTCCAGGCTAGTGGCGGCCAACAAGGTATTGGAGCCTCCTTTCAATTGTACAGTTTTCCCCAATAAACGTATACACTTGCTCTAATATTATAAACATGTACATATCATCATTACATTGACACCTGTAAAGTTTCATTGGATTCTAACAACTTATTCTTGGTGCGCTATTTTTATTATTATTTTTTTGCCAATGAGTGTATATATACACATTTATATACGGACTGTGGAGGTTTAACTGTCTCCTATAATCTATACTAATCTGCTCCTCCTCTGGTCTAGGGGTCTTAATAAATGTAAAAAAGAATCAGGATAATAGATGATATCTACAAAATAAAGCCCATGCAATGCATGTACCATTCCATGTTGTGATATATATATATATATATATATGTGTTTTTGTTGTTTTTTTTGCAACCATTACCATATTGGCTATACTGGACCAACAGTTTTAGACAAGCAGTCTATATTGTTAAGGCATAAGTCACTTTACTATTTCTAAATCATCCTTATGTCACAATATTTTATGTGGTAATATGAAATGCTGCTTCACATCCTGAATGCTCTAAACAGATGTTTTCTTTATTACCTCTTTTGACTGCTTTCCGAGCAGCCAGGAATTGGGGTTCACCCATATTTGCTAACCACGGTTGTGCACCTATGACCATGGATACTTTAATTTTGTTCGGGCTCTTCCGTTCTTCAAATTTATTTTCCAGGTAGTCAGATACCTAGTAAAATTGTAAAATATTGCATTGTGAATGAAAACTTGTAATGGAATTAGAAGTCTGAAATCAATGTAGAAGTGTCCTACGTGTAAAGAACACAGTATATTATGTAACTTTCTATGTAATCCTTCTTAAATTATATATATATATATATATATATATACATAACCAGTTAACTCTCCATCATCTGTCGATTCGTGATAACGTTTCCATGAATATAAATGTAATAAATAATAAAATACTATAATAAATGAATGCAGTCTAATACATCATAAGCAATTATAAATATACCTGCTTCTCTACAACAGATGGATTCATTTTAGGAACTTGACGAATTGAAAACTTTCCTATGACCTTCGCAGGTATAACTGTTTTAGTTCCAGAACCAGAAAAAGCTCCTTCAATGCCATGGATTGACAAAGAAGGAAATCGCCATCTGTACATGAGTAACTCTTCCTGTGTAGAAAAGATAAAAATAGTTTTTTTTTGTATCCATGTAATGCATGCGGCTTGTTTACTTGTAGAGTACCCATTCTTATATTATCATGTACAGTGATACAGTGATTTCTACTTGTGAAATAAACAGTTTTATTAAAGTATTAGGGTCAGACCTCAATGCAATTAATATAAATCTGCCATTGCTAACCTTTATCTAACAGAATATTTCCATATTACTGCATATCAAGGGACCTGAAATACAATACAAACTGAGCTGAGACTCCTCCACAGAATAGGTGATAATTGTCAGATCGATAAAATGGTTCAACCACTGGGACCACCATGGATCTTGAGAATGGAGGGTCCTCAAGTCCACTTTTTGAATAGAACAGTAGTGCACATGCCAGTCCACTGAGTATACTGTATAGAACAAATGTAGACCCAAAGGGAAACTTAGTTCAGGGAAGGAAATGATTCCAATAATAGATACCGGTAAGGTGGACTACATCACTGGCAAGTCAGCCTTCCTCTATTAAGCTATTTTTTTTATTTTTATAGCTTCCACCATACATGTACGGCTGAAGTCCAGCCTTTAAAAATAGTGCCCGCTCGCAAGTGCAGCAGGCGCCATAGCCGTAGGGATTCTGTGCCAATAACAAGCACAAATATTTAACCCTTCAGATGAGTTGGTCAATTGTGGCCAAGGTACACCCACTATATATAAACTAGGTCACTTTCGTCACTGGCATGCTGCTATCCATCATTTTTGGCATCATACGTTCCATATACATATGCATTGATCGCATGATGTAATGGCCATAAAGCCCTGCTGTATGATGCTCTCTACCATCAGATAGGCCCTTACTGTTGATCAATGATGATGCCACATACACATCCCTTTGGTTGGGTCAGGCAATCCCTGAGTCACTTCCGGTTTTCGGCCGCCTAGCGATCACGTGATCTGCTCACATCACTTTTGGCTATTCATTGTGACTTCCAGTCCACTGCCTCATTCACTTCTATGGGACTGATGCAGTGTTGTCTACATCAGTACTATCCTGCGGATAGGTGATAAATACTTTTCAAAATCAATACAATCTTGCACCACTCAGTAAAAAAAACAACTTTGGGGGAGATGTATCAAAACTGGAGCAATGGAAAACTGTCGTTGCTCACAGTAAACAATCAGATTCTACCTTTCATTTTCCAAAGGAGCTCTGAAAAATAAAATATGGAATCTGATTGGTTGCTATGGAGAACCCTTTTTCCTAGTTTTGATAAACATTACCCTATACTTTTAATATGGGGGTCTGCATGACGGTACATCTCGGGATATGTTGAGGAACACTTCCATCAACACTTTTTTTTACGGCATATTAACAACCTATTTATGAATATGCTATGTATTTTGTTATTATAAAAAATGGATGTTTTTTTTTATATAATTTCCTTTTTTTGGACTTGTAGCTCAGCAGACAGTCTCACTTAACCCCTTTGGGACACAGCCTTATTTCACCTTAAGGATCAGGCCATTTTTTGCAAATCTGACCAGTGTTACTTTAAGTGGTGATAACTTTAAAACGCTTTGACTTATCCAAGCCATTCTGAGATAGTTTTTTCGTCACATATTGTACTTCATGACACTGGTAAAATGAAGTAAAAAAAATAAATTTTTATTTATAAAAAAAATACCAAATTTAGCAAAAAAAAATAAAAAATGGCAAATTTCCAAGTTTCAATTTCTCTACTTCTATAATACATAGTAATACCTCCAAAAATAATTATTACTTTACATTCCCCATATGTCTACTTCATGTTTGGATCATTTTGGGAATGATATTTTTTTTTTTGGGGATGTCACAAGACTTAGAAGTTTAGAAGCAAATCTTGAAATTTTTCAGAAATTTTCAAAAACCCAATTTTTTGGGACCAGTTCAGGTCTGAAGTCACTTTGCGAGGCTTACATAATAGAGAACCACCCAAAAATGACACAATTCTAGAAACTACACCCCTCAAGGTATTCAAAACTGATTTTACAAACTTTGTTAACCCTTTAGGTGTTGCACAAGAGTTATTGACAAATGGGGATGAAATTTGAGAATTTCATTTTTTTGCCAAATTTTCAATTGTAACCCATTTTTGCCACTAACAAAGCAAGGGTTAATAGTCAAACAAGACTGTATCTTTATTGCCCTGACTCTGCCGTTTACAGAAACACCCCATATGTGGTCGTACACTACTGTACGGCCACACAGTAGGGTGTAGAGGGAAAGGTGCGCCATATGGTTTTTGGAAGGCAGATTTTGCTGTACTGGATTATTTACACCATGTCCCATTTGAAGCCCCCTTGATGCACCCCTAGAGTAGAAACTCCCTAAAAGTGACCCCCATCTAAGAAACTACACCCCTCAAGATATTCAAAACTGATTTTACAAACACCGTTAACCCGTTAGGTGTTGCACAAGAGTTATTGGCAAATGGGGATGAAATTTGAGAATTTCATTTTTTTGCCAAATTTTCCATTTAAACCCATTTTTTCCACTAACAAAGCAAGGGTTAACAGCCAAACAAGACTGTATCTTTATTGCCCTGACTCTGCCGTTTACAGAAACACCCCATATGTGGTCGTACACTACTGTACGGCCACACAGTAGGGCGTAGAGGGAAAGGTGCGCCATATGGTTTTTGGAAGGCAGATTTTGCTGGACTGGATTATTTACACCATGTCCCATTTGAAGCCCCCCTGATGCACCCCTAGAGTAGAAACTCCCTAAAAGTGACCCCATCTAAGAAACGACACCCCTCAAGGTATTCAAAACTGATTTTACAAACGTCGTTAACCCTTTAGGTGGATCAGTTGAAAACTCGGCTAATGCACCGTTTGTCATCCGCGTCCGTGATCCGTGGTTCCAGTCCGTCAAAAAAATATAACCTGTCCTATTATTTTCGCGGAAAACGGTTCGCGGACCCATTCAAGTCAATGGGACCGCTAAAAAACACGGAGGCACACAAGATTGTCATCCGCGTCTGCGCGTCCGCGTCCGTTTGTTTCCTATGGCAAACCTGTCTTAGATTCTTTTTTACTTTCCTTCATGTCTGGTGATCCTCCAAAAATAAAGGAAGACACACGGAAACAAAAAACGGAAACGGATCACGGAACAACGGAACCCCATTTTGCGGAACGGAACACAACAACGGTCGTGTGTGCATGAGGCCTAAATGCCATAATTCTCAAACCTTAAAGTGTTAGACACTGGGTGACTGTGGTTCACAATTAGGAAAAAAGGGGCGGGGCAACAACAGCCAATCAGATTTCAGCCTTTGACCTTAATGAAAAGCAGATAAACTGCTGCTATTATCACAGTTTAAATGCCAAGTGTCCCAAACTTAGCACAATTGCTCACTGGGTGACTGCGGTCAAAATTTAAGAAAGGTAGGTGGAGCCTAAAAAAGGCAATCAGATTTCATCTATTGACTTCAATGTAAAACTTTCAAATACTGCCATTCTCACAGTTTTAAATCTTGGCACAGACCATGACTGGGTGACTGGGCTTAAAATTTGGAAAACTGGGCAGAGCTTAAAACAGCCAATCAAATATTACCTAGTGCTATTCAATGGGAATACTTAAATTGCTAACATTCTTACACTGTTAATGGTAGGGTCTTCAAACTTGGTACATTCGGTTACTGGGAGTTGGGAATTCAAATTTAAAAAGTGGGCGGAGCCACACAAAAAACAATCAGATTTTCCCTCTTGGCTTCAATGAAAAAATGTAAAAAGCAGTTATTCTTACAATATGAATGCCAGAGTCCCCAAACTGGCACCATGGGTCACTGGGTGAGTGTGGTTAGAATTTAGAAAAAGTGGGGGGAGCCTTTAACAATCACATTTCAGCTATTCGTTTTATATGGGAAAATTTTAATTACTGCCGCTCTTTGACTGTTTATGGCAGGGTCCTCAAATTTGGCACAGTCAGTCATTGGGTGACTTAGGTTCAAATTTTAAAAAGTGGGTGGAGCCACACACAACCAATCAGATTTCAAGCCAACATCCTGTGGTTTCTTTAGAAACTACACCATCTAGTTAATTACTTGGGGTAGCCCATTCCAGAGAACTGGTGCAGCTTGAGAGAAGTTTTGGAGATGGGTGTGAGAAGTTCTGATTATGTTAAATCATTGGCAGAATGGAGAGCATGGGTAGGATGGCAGACAAAGATTAGTGAGGAGATGCATTGTGGAGAACTTTGTGGATGAGAGTGAGATGTTTAAATTGGATTCTATACTGTATGGGCAACCAGTGCAATTACTGGCACAGGGCGGAGGCATCGGAAGTATCGGTTAGACAGATAGATGAGCCTGGCTGCTGCATTCAGGATAGATTGGAAGCAGGGTAGAAATTTAGTCAGGAGAAGATCAATTAATAATGAGTTACAGCAATCAAGACAAGGATGGATCAGGGCAACAATGAGAGTATTTCCACAGAAACAAAAGGAAGGATATAGGAGGTCTGATCATCTGTGCTGACGGCTGTAGAAGGACAATATGTTGCTATGTTCAATGGCATAGTACTGCCGAAATGAAATTAAAGCCACAAATTCTAAAACCAAAATGTTGTCCATTAATACTAAGTTCAGAAAATACTCCTTTCTGATGGAAAAGACCCCTTTATCGGAAAATTTAAATGGTTGGTCCCATGAAAAATATTCTACATTTTTCAAACCACCACCTGCATCTGAATACTTTGAAATCGCATGTAATTAAAAATGTAGTATAGCCAGGGAGTTATTCATTGATAACTATCTGTATGGCTTCACCTTCTGTTTGGCCTCTTTCTAAATTCTCTGTCCAGCTCACTGGGGTTGACATACATGCTCAGTTCCATCATTCAACTGCCACCAGCTGCAGCAGAAAGGACACACACCCTGATAAAGTGCACACCCCCTGAGCTACCATCCTGGAATAAATCTAGCAGAGCAATTGCAGCAATAAATGGGCAGATCTCTGGATCCATGTGAGGTACAGGGCTGGTTCTAAGTTTGATAGAAAGAGGTTGTCATGTGCCATATGATTTCCGATGTTCTTTTTCACATAAGTCATAGGATACTCCCTTTAAGGGAGGAAACATCTGTACTTTTAGTAGTTTGTATCAGTGTTTGACAGCTAGGAGTGGAACCTAAATATGGAAGAAGTACACATCTTTCTGTTATACTTCGTATTTTCTGTTTATATGCCACTGCTGCATTTGACTTAAAAATACTGACACTGAGGCACGTCAATGATGTGTCCAGTGATCGGCTGGGCAGGCAGTCCAAGCCATTTTCTGCATGTCAAGCCAGAGGCTAGGTAGTGGAGAGGAGTGAGGACCAGAACAGCAGTTGGACAGAGGCAGTGGGGGATCAGTGAGGTGAGTTAATCAGTCAGTGATCATTTGTTTTGTTTTTTAAGTCATTCTAACCCAATTTTCAAATGAAATAATGAACCCCTTTAAAAAAAAAGATATTGTTATTCCTGCAATTTTCACCATAGTAATTAGTCTTTTTTATATAATATAATAATTTTTTTATGCCACATATTGTTACTGCACTTTGCTATTTGTTCCCTAATTGTATAGTAATTGTTCTTTAATCTTGACAAACTGTATAGTAATTAACATCTAGAGATGCTTCTTACCTTTGTGCTATGTAAAAATGTCTCGACTCCTGTGTCCCTCTTCAGATCTTTCAAGTCGAATACAAGATCTTTGTATAATTCTTTTTCTTCTTCAGTAACAGGCAAAACATCATCATAAATGCCTGGAATCAGAATTTTGCCTTCCACATCCGCAAGCGTACCTAGAAAAGGATGGATTTCATAATCAAATAATTCTATACATATGGATAAAAAAGCCCTATGTTTTGTGCCAAAAAGGGCATTTTATCCCATCAGATTATAACAAACCACAGAGATCAAGTATAAACAATATTACTTGGCTCTGTAAATTGCATGCGTGGAGTAAGTGATTTTTTTTCATGCAATACCCTCCAAATGATTTTTGGGACTTAAAGGGGTTATCTCACCTTATCAAGTTATATTTATTATCTTTATACCACTGAGTAAAGTAACTTACTAATGTAGTTTCATTAGCAGTAATGCCTCTTGTCCCCACTATCTTCTTTCTTCTTCCTCTTTGTAGACTGCTCGTCTCTAGGGGTTACGGCCACCGCTGCAATGCAGCAGTGGTGGCCGCGATTGTGCTCAGAAAGAAAAAAAGCCTGCCTTTCTGGTGGCCGGGAATTGATGGAGAGAGCAAGCGCGCGCATGGGGCAGCGCTCATGCGCATTAGCTCCCTTTCCCGGCATCCTTTCAATGTCCACATTCATGTAAGAAACAGTTCGCAGCAACCTCTTATCATTGGTTGTCACGATCTGTACAGGGTCTGCTCCACTTAGACTGCTATTGATTCTGATACACTAGCAGCCTCCGGAGTTTGCACGTACAGGCATATCCAAGCACCGCTTGCCTGCTGCATCACTCAAAGCAGAGGCACCGCCCCCACTACAGCTCGGGAAGTGTCCCGGGAGCCGTGCACCGACGACTGAAATGAGCATGTGAAACAACCCCTTTAAAGGGCATCTGTCAGTAGATTTGTACCTTTGAAACTGGCTGACCTGTTACCAGGGGCGTAACTACCATAGCGGCAGACCATGCGACTGCTATGGGGCCCAGGGCAAAAGGGGGCCCAGTTTGGATCATCCCCTCTTCTACGGTTGGTAAAAACTTGGTTAGGACTCTACCCTCTAAAGAAACAACTTTTCGCAAATGAGGCAGTGGAAAAATGGTTTAAGGGTCATTGAAAAGTGTTTAGGTAGAAACCCTTCTGACCTTTGTGGGGGGTCTGGTTTGATCCTTGATATGGGGCCCTTACTTCTCCATGTATGCCACTGCCTGTTACGTATGCACTTGGCAGCTGAAGGCATCTGTGTTGGTCCCATGTCCATATGTGCCTGCATTGCTGAGAAAAATGATGTTTAATATATGCAAATGAACCTCTAGGATCAATGGGGGGCATTGCTGTTACACCTAGAGTCTCTGCTCTCTCTGCAACTGCTGTGCTCTCTGCACATTGATTGACAGGGCCTGGCAGTGAAAACATCATCACATCTGGTTTTGTCGATCAAAGTAGTGAGAATGCTACAGTGAAAGAGAGAGCTGAGACTCTAGAGACTCATTTGCATATATCAACACATCATTTTTCTTAGCAATGCGGGCACATATTAACATGGGATCAACACAGATGCCTTCAGCTGCCAGGTGCACATCCAAATCTGTAGAAAGATGCCCTTTAAGTGGTATCACAGCTTCTAAAATATTAATGTGGTTAAAAAACAGCATCTATACTAATTTTACAATATATATACAAACATATAAATATATAAATGCTTTACAGAATTAAACAAACATAGCTATGTTGTTCCAAAAACTGTGCCACACCTGTCCTGCATGGTATTACTTCTAAGCCCCATTCACCTCAACGGAGCTGTGTTGCAATAGCAGATACAAGCCTTATACTGGTGTGGTTGTTTATGAAAGAAAGCAGCCATGTTTATCTAGTTCTGTACAAACTCTTTAACATCACTGACAGGTTTTCAGTGGCATTTGTCAGGAGTGGAATATATTAGGCAGCAAGTCAACTGCTAGTTCTTCAAGCTGATGTGTTGGAATTGAGAAAATTGAGCAAGCTTAAAGGGAACCTGTCATGTGGATATTTGATTATAATCTAACTAATTATATACAATCATTAACTACTAAAACGTGACTTAGATGTATTCACTTACTGGTGTGACAGATATACACACAAAGATGCCACATGTTGCATGCTAATGAGCTGATTGGAGTCCAGCGTGGTGTCAGTGAGTCCAGCGTTTATTTAATTCAGAGCTATAGCCACTCCCCTGCCCACCTGCTGCTGGTTCGTATGGAAACAAACTGTCATTCAGCAGCAGGTGGGTGGGGAGAGTCAGGAGCTCATGAATATTCATGACTCATCATTATCAGCTGGAGATTTCAATACAAGATGTTGGCAGATTGACTGGGTCAATTAAAGAAAGTGACCCAGCATTGTGCAAAGAGAATCAATCACTTATTTATGTTGCCCTTAGTTAGGACACCATAAAACTGGTGACAAGTTCCCTTTAAGGATCTGAACAATTTGGAGAAGAAGAGCCAATTGTGATAGCTAGAGAACCGGTCAGAGGATCTCTTCAATGACAGTTGCAGTGGTCACCAGTACCTGTCAAAAGGGATCCAGAAAGGACAACCTGTGAACTAGTGACAGAATCATGGGCGCCCAAGAGTCATTGATGTGTGGGGAGCAAAGGCTACCCCATCAGACCCTGTACCACAAAAGAGCTACTGTAGCACAAAATAAACGTAAAGTGGTTGGCCCATGAACAACATTTTTTTGCCTATCATGTTGAGTACAGTGCTTGGCCTACTCCAGCCGTGGTCCTTCATGCACACTACCACTTCATTTGCACAAGGGACCCCCATTCTCATGATTGTGGGGGGTCCCCACAATCATACATTTATCACCTATCTTGTAAATAGATAATAGTTGTTGTTGTTTGTGGGCCAACCAACTTTAATACTTGCTTCATTAAAAAAAAAGGTGTCGATACACAGTGAATCGCAGCTGGCTGCATAGCCACAGAGCAGTCAGAGGGCCTTTGGTGTATCCTGTCCACTACTGAAAGCACCTACAATGGGAATGTGACCATCAGAACAAGGTCATTGAGCAATGGAAGATGATGGCCTGATTTGAAGTCTTATGTTTTCTTTTACATCATGTGGTCAGCAGAGTGCATCACTTGCACATGTACACACTCACAAATGAGTCAGATAAAAGTGCATAGGATCCTATATAAAGTCCACACTGCATGTTATGACTCTGCACAAGTTCACCAAGTTTCCAGCTTATTCTGGCACCAGAAGAAGCCATAACCTGGGTCAAACTTGAGTTGCGTGCAGGGCCGGCGCCACCAGTAAGGCGACTTAGGCAGTCGCCTAGGGCGCCATGCAGCAGGGGGCGCCCGGCGCCCGTTGCGGTAAAAAAAAAAAAAAAAAATTGCTTATATAAGTTTCGGGCGGCCGGCGGCGCCCCTCATGCGGCGCCGCCTGAGCGGCTGAGGCTGAGCGCTTGCCGCTCTAAAGAATCCTGCCTGCTGTGTCTGCTCTGCGCTGTTAATGTAGCGTGGCCGAGCTCTGTTCGGTCTGCGGTACAGGAGCTTTTGTTTCCTGTACCCGGCCGGACTGACAGGAAGTGCTCACTTAGTGTGCACTTCCTGTCGGTCCGGCCGGGTACAGGAAACAAATGCTCCTGTACCACGGACTGAACAGAGCTCGGCCACGCTACTCTAGAGGAGGGGGAAAAGAGAGTGACAAGGGGGGGAGGGGGAATAATAAATGACAAGGGGGGGAGAATAATGAGTGATAAGGGGGGGGAATAATGAGTGATAAGGGGGGGGAATAATGAGTGATAAGGGGGGGGGGGATAATGAGTGATAAGGGGGGGGAATAATGAGTGACAAGGGGGGGAGAATAATGAGTGATAAGGGGGGGGGGAATAATGAGTGATAAGGGGGGGGGATAATGAGTGATAAGGGGGGGGGATAATGAGTGATAAGGGGGGGGGAATAATGAGTGACAAGGGGGGGGGAATAATGAGTGACAAGGGGGGGGAATAATGAGTGATAAGGGGGGGGAATAATGAGTGATAAGGGGGGGGGGAATAATGAGTGATAAGGGGGGGGAATAATGAGTGACAAGGGGGGGAGAATAATGAGTGATAAGGGGGGGGAGAATAATGAGTGATAAGGGGGGGGAATAATGAGTGATAAGGGGGGGGAATAATGAGTGATAAGGGGGGGGGGGATAATGAGTGATAAGGGGGGGGAATAATGAGTGACAAGGGGGGGAGAATAATGAGTGATAAGGGGGGGGAGAATAATGAGTGATAAGGGGGGGGGATAATGAGTGATAAGGGGGGGGATAATGAGTGATAAGGGGGGGGGAATAATGAGTGACAAGGGGGGGGGAATAATGAGTGACAAGGGGGGGGATAATGAGTGACAAGGGGGGGATAATGAGTGACAAGGGGGGGAATAATGAGTGACAAGGGGGGGGAATAATGAGGGGGAGGGGGGGAAATAATGAGTGACAAGGGGGGAGGGGGGATAATGAGTGACAAGGGGGGAGGGGGGTGGAAATAATGAGTGACAAGGGGGGAGGGGGTGGAAATAATGAGTGACAGGGGGGGGGGAAATAATGAGTGACAAGGGGGGAGGGGGGAAATAATGAGTGACAAGGGGGGAGGGGGGGAATAATGAGTGACAAGGGGGGGGAAATAATGAGTGACAAGGGGGGAGGGGGGGGAAATAATGAGTGACAAGGGGGGAGGGGGGGAATAATGAGTGACAAGGGGGGGGAATAATGAGTGACAAGGGGGGAGGGGGGGGAAATAATGAGTGACAAGGGGGAGGGGGGGGGAAATAATGAGAGTGACAAGGGAGGGGGGGGGAGAGAGTGACAAGGGGGGAGGGGGGAGGGGGGAGAGAGTGACAAGGGAGTCCCCAGAGCCAGACTGCAGCCAGAGAGCAGATCATCTTATTGTCCTGGTGGTAAGTAGACAATGCAATATGTTTATTATGTAATTGTTTAGGTATTAATACTACATTGGAGACTAATTTACCTCACATTTAGGGTCCATTCACACATCTGTGTGTGTTTTGCGGATCCACAAAACACGGACAGCGGCAATGTGCGTTCCGCACTTTGCGGACCGCACATTGCCGGTACTATTGCGGACAAGAATAGGACATGTAATATTTTTTTCAGGATCGGAATTGCGGATCCGGGTCCGCAGTTCCGGATCAGGGCCACACGTTTTGCGGCGCCATAGAAATGTATGGGTCCGCAATTCCGTTCGGCAAAAAGAGACAGCTACAAGAAGCTGGATTAACCCTAAGGGAAACATAGCAGTTCTTTTAATTTAAAAGCTGAGAAAGGGGTGGAACATGATATGGGCAGATCATCTGATAAGGGGGGGGGGGCGGCAATTTTTATCTTGCCTAGGGCGGCAAAAATCCTTGCACCGGCCCTGGTTGCGTGGAATTACAAAATGCACTGGGGATCTGGAGTGTGATTCTATGCTTTTTTATCTGACTCAGTTGTGTGTATAAATAAATCTTTCATTGGGCCTTTTATGCATTTTGAGACTGTATTCCACTAAGTCCTTCCTTCCTTATGTCTTCCTAAATACCTGGGACAAGGGGCTGATGCCATTGGACTGAACCTATTTTGCCTGCACCATAGTTTGACATTTATTCCTTAGAACTGGATAGGAGATGTTTCTGTTCTGCCTGAATCATGTCCTAATATCAGTGGAGGGTAATAAGAACTGTTATACTGTTGGCATGTCTGTGCCAGATACCACTGGACACTTTCAGAGGTCTTCTGGAGTCCATGCCTTCATGGTCAGAGCTGTTTTCACAGCACAAGAGGTCCTACCTAACATTACACAGGTGGTTTTAATTTTATGGTGGCTCAATGTATGTGTCATGTTGCACAAAGGAGGCTAAGGACTGAGATGCTAGTTGTCTTTGTTGAAGCAAAAGCTTTGTATATTACCTAGTAAATAAATTAAATCACTCATTGGTTCATAAACCGTTCCTCCAAAACCTCCAGAGTGAAGATCCCGCCTTGCACCTTCAACCTGCATGATGATAAAGACAAATGGAGATTACATTCTAATGAACAGACCTAGTTATATATAAGCTATGGTATACCACATAGGGGTTTCAGAAACTCTTCTAGAATGTAACATTAAGGCCCCTTTCACACGAGCGAGTATTCCGCGCGGATGCGATGCGGGAGGTGAATGCATTGCACCCGCACTGAATACCGACCCATTCATTTCTATGGGGCTGTTCACATGAGCGGTGATTTTCACGCATCACTTATGCGTTGCGTGAAAATCGCAGCATGTTCTATATTCTGCGTTTTTAACGCAACGCAGGCCCCATAGAAGTGAATGGGGTTGCGTGAAAATCGCAAGCATCCGCAAGCAAGTGCGGATGCGGTGCGATTTTCACGCACGGTTGCTAGGAGACGATCGGGATGGAGACCCGATCATTATTATTTTCCCTTATAACATGGTTATAAGGGAAAATAATAGCATTCTGAATACAGAATGCAAAGTAAAATAGCACTGGAGGGGTTAAAAAAAAATAAAAAATTATTTAACTCACCTTAATCCACTTGCTCGCGTAGCCCGTCATCTCCTTGTGTCTCCTTTGTTGAAGGACCTGTGGTGAGCATTAATTATAGTTCAAGGACCTGTGATGACGTCACTCCGGTCATCACATGGTACGTCACATGATCTTTTACCATGGTGATTCACCATGGTAAAAGATCATGTGACGTACCATGTGATGACCAGAGTGATGTCATCACAGGTCCTTGAACTATAATTAATGCTCACCACAGGTCCTTCAACAAAGGAGACACAAGGAGATGACGGGCTACGCGAGCAAGTGGATTAAGGTGAGTTAAATTATTATTATTTTTTTTTTTACTTCTCCAGTGCTATTTTACTATGCATTCTGTATTCAGAATGCTATTATTTTCCCTTATAACCATGTTATAAGGGAAAATAATACAATCCACAGAACACCGATCCCAAGCCCGAACTTCTGTGAAGAAGTTCGGGTTTGGGTACCAAACAAGCAGGATTTTTCTCACGTGAGTGCAAAACGCATTACAATGTTTTGCACTCGTGCAGAAAAATCGCGGGTGTTCCCGCAACGCACCCGCACATTTTCCCGCAACGCCCGTGTGAAAGGGGCCTAAGGCTGAGCTGTCATACAGACTATTTTTGCTGCATAACAACTGCAGTCCATGTCTATGGGCACATATGGGGAAGTGATGGTATGGCACTTTTTGCTCTCATTGCGTTCAATTAATGTTACAGCGGAGGCTGCAAGCAACTGCTGCTCTGTTAGACTTACCTGGTGGGCTGGACCTGCCTCCTGCTCCAGGCGGGCACCCAGGTTCACTCCCTCCAAACAGGCTGAGGCCTATTTGCTGGCAAGAGCTCTCCTCCCCTGCCTGTAGGAAATGTTCACCCTCTGGCTCTTAAAGGCTAACACACCCAATGGCTGGCTAACCTGGGGTACTTCAGGCACCTTCCCCATTGGGAGGGTGCCTGAGCAATAGGTTTCTCATTTATTCCAGGTTCCTGCTAATGTGTTCAGTTCTGGTGTCTGCTTGTGTACCAGCCTCTGCCTGTTTACCCATGTTGACCCTTCGCTGCCTGACCTGACATGTGCCTGTTACTGTATTGACCCTTGGCTGCCAGACCAGATCTGTGCCAGTTTATTGATATTAATTCTATTTTTTCTGCCCTAACCTTGGACTCATTCCCCTATTGTATGTACTCTGCCAGCCTTGAACCCAGCCTGTCTGTGACTATGGTTCTGCCTGACCCCTGTTGGTCAGCTGTTAACCACACAGAGAATACTCTAGTTGGTAGCAGCCTGGTGGTTCCCCTGCTGCGAAGTCCAGATCCTTGTATAGGGGTTAAAGGGTGAATAACAGGGGACTGCCAAGATAATGCCCTTTGGATTAGCCCTGTCAAATCTGTTGGTTAACAAATTGGTTCCACACCCACTTCCGTAACAATTAGTCACAATTTTTGCATGCAGTTATCAATGCTGCTGTTTTCCTTAAAAAAGGTAATGGAAAAACAATGGAAAAAAAGAAAACAGGACAAACACTCTACTAGTAGCCTGTGTATATGGTTTTAAACAAACTATGTGAATGCAAATTCATAAAACCCCACTCACTACACTGAAAAAGTCACTATGGATAAACAGAGCCTTGGGTATGTCCAAATTAGATGGAAACAATGGGGAAGATTTATTAAACTGGTTTAAAGTAGAACTGGATTAGTTGCCCATAGCAAAAGAGCTGTGAAAAATGAAAGGTGGAATCTGTTTGGTTGCTATGGGCAACTAAGCCAGTTCTTTTTTACACCAGTTTGATAAATCTTCCCCAGTCAGTTGCATTTTTCACCACAAATACCATGGCAAATTCGCAATGTTTTACATGCAGATTTTGTCACAAATCTTGCACTTTCGAATTGCATTGCAAATGTAAAATCCGCCCTGCATGTCAATTTACACGCGGATATTTTTTTGCTGTGTGGGTGGGGATGACATAAAGTGCAGCAGATTTTCTAGCTGCAAATCTGAAATTAAATCCTGCCGCAGTTCCGCTGCGTGTTGATGTACCCTTTAAGTGCTGGTCCAGCAGAGAAACAGGGAAAAGATTTAGGGGCACATTTATTAAGACCGGCGTTTTAGACACCGGTCTTAATAAAGGCCTTGCGCTGGCGGTCCTCTTCCGCACATCCAGCACCAGTCTAACTATAAGACAGATTCCGAGCTTTCGTACATTTAGACTTTTTTCTACACCTAAAACAGGCGTAGAAAATGGCCCGCCCCCTTCCCTGACCACACAACACCCACAATTTAGACCTGGCGTGAGCGGGGCAAAGTCACAGATAGCGGCACAACTAACTGTTGCGCCACAATCTGCAGCTGAAATACGCCTAATTTGGATGTATTTCAGGATAATAAATTACCCCCTTAGTCCTCTAATATAAGGTCCGCACAGATTACTACTTGTCGAATTCATGATATTCATCTCTAGTAAATTTGACACTTTGCTGAAAAATGAGAAACATTTCTAATTCACTTTTCTCACAGGTACCCAAAGTGCAGGGATAGTTGTGTGGCCAGGGTGACTCCTTGGGAAGTCAGTGGCTACCATATAGACTCCCAACCCTAACACGCAACGCACATAATGGTCAATTTTGTGGAAAGCCAATTGTATATTTTTTGGAGTGTGGGAGGAAAACTGAGTACCTGGAGGAAACCCATAGAGAGAACAAACAAACCCCATGCAGATGTTATCCTTGATCAGATTCAAACTCAGGACCCCCAACCACTGAGCCACTGTGTTTAGCCCAGTGTATACTTTATATTCATTACTGATAGAATATATAGAATAATATACCTCTAAGAAAAAGTAGCAGTTTCCTCGAGCTCCATAGGTGATGCCTGGTTTTGTGCTTAGCCATGGTGTGTCAGTTACCACAATGTAGTCAACATTAGAGAAAAAAGTGTCCTTTTTCTTTTTGACAAGTTGCTCAAGACCATTTGACCCTACTTCCTCCATCCCTTCAATGAACAGCTTCACATTGACCGGCAGACCCTGAAAAATAAAGTATATACTGTAGTAGTATACATTCAACCATTCATTCATCCTAAGTCATTCAAGAATCCTAAATTCCATGTACTACTGAGTGGCTAATCTTCTTTGTAAAATAATCAGCATTTTTGTATGCATTATCTGGTTTTTACTACAATGTATAGCATTTCTGAGCATTCTGTAACTGACATAGTATTGGTGCTAAGCATTGCTGGGCCCGGAGGGGGGGAGGGGGGTTCTTCAGACATTATCTGCCATTCCTTTCAAGCTGGAGAAAAGCTGAGTTGAGGAGAAGGCAGCTGTCCAGGGCTCCGTTAAAGAAGAGGGTATCAACTATGGCTGTAAAAATAATTTTGCTCTGCCTTTTTATTTCCTGGTGCAACAAATTGGATGTTGGGATAGTGCAAAGCCAAATGTGCATATTACTGGAGGAATCAGGGCTGTGGGCTGAATGACTGTCTATTAGATTTGCTGAACAGGGATGAAGTTGTGTCAGTATTCTGAAATCTAGCCTTGGGCACCACAGAGCTTTGTCCCGCCCCTGAGCAGCAGTTATACAACACTAGAGAAGAACAGCCAATGGTCTTAGGCAAGGGCAGACTGGCCATAGACCTTACAGGGAAACTTCCCGGTGGGCTGATGCTCAGGTGACCGCCTGAGCCCTCCTCACGGCTGCCAGCCAGGTTAAGTAATGATCTGATGCTCCCCTCCTAACTCCTGAATTCAACTGTATTGCCATCTTAAGGCAACTAAAGTAGCAGGACAGAACGTGTCAGCTGGTGCAGGCCACCAAAAAGGGTTCGTTTTTGTGGTTGTATTTTGTAATGCATTATGGTATTTGGCTCTGCTGGGGCAGTATAATGTGCCGCAATATTGTCAGATCGTTTTTTTTATAATTTTTTTTTTACATTATTCCCAATAAATACAGAAAAAGAAAAAAAAGGAGCAAAGAGAACAAAGCATAAATAGATTTTGAATCGTAATACAAAAATTCCATCTCATTAATAGTTTCAAATAAGGCAAGTTGAGGTGTTAGTGCTAGTACATCCTTCCATTTATCCTCATTAATCGGGCCAACATCATTCTCCCATTTTTGTTTGGTTTTTAAAGGAAACTGTTCCTGATATGGCATTAATAGGTGGTTATACGCAAATTATATAAAACCCTTCATTACATGGGAGCTGGATATAGAATCTATTCTAATCAGGAGGAGGGCTGGAATACATACACTAGCCCATATCATTGATGGGGGAAAATCAAGACATTTGAACGTCTTAAAATGGAATAATACTTTTTATCAGTATCTTCAAATAAGACATGCAATATAAAAACACAGGCAAAAGGGATAGACTTTACGATCCATACTGATGTATTAATAGATTCAGTATCCAGCTCCCCAGTAAAGAAGGGTTTTATATCATGTGCCGCTTTAAGTTCCTAGTCCGCCCTTGGTCTTAAGATGGATTTACATGGGCCAACTGAGCGGCCAATTGTCAGGAAGGAATTGTTCCTTCCCGACAGTCAGCTGCTTGTTCAGTGAAGGAGACCGCTGCATTTACAAGCTATAGCAATCCCTCGTCATTATACAGAATCATGGTTTATAAGCAGAAGATCGCTGTTTGGACAGCGCGTTCTGCTGCCCAGAAGCCATGACTGGTGGTGCCTACTTTGCTAGTTCATCTGGTGATCAGCAGCACATTTACATGACCAGATTGTCGGGAACGGTCATTCCAGATAATTTGCTCAATTCTCGAGGGGTGTAAATGCACCTTTATCACCAGCTTAGAGACCACCTACTAACTTTCTGGTATCTTCCTAAAGATCACCACTGCTTCCAGTAGGAAGGATTTTGGTAATGAAAGTATAATGACACTGTAGATAATGCAGTTGCCTACTTAATTTGCCCTGGCCAAGCTCTCTAAATTGTAATATCCTTACAGTACATCCTAATTTCTCTGGCTGCAAGTATCTAAAAAAAAAGAAATCAGTAAATGGAGCTAAATGACATACAAATTCCTTAACAGATTCCACAGCATGAAGCAAAGCCAGAACTTGTCCTTTGTCATCAGAAGTTCCTCTGCCATACAGATTACCTTTAAAACAAGAGAACATACACATATGTAATAAAAAAAATAGGTCACTGGCAATATGCTTTGTATAAGCATAGAATGTAACTAGAGATGAGCGAATTTCATATTTTGAAATTCGTTCACGCTTTGTTTGGTGGTAAAAGCAGAATTTCGTTACCACGGACCATAACGCAATTCTATGACGGAATGCCTTTAGAGGCATTCCGTTATTCATTCCGTCATAATAGAAGTCTATGGCCTGCATAACGGATCTGTCCCGTTTCCGTTATGCAGGAGAAGACTCCCCTGCATAACGGAAACGGGACGGATCCGTTATGCAGCCCATAGACTTCTATTATGATGGAATGAATAACGGAATGCCTCTAAAGGCATTCTGTTCTACATTCCATCATAGAATTGGGTTATGATCCGTGGTAACGGAATCCATAAAGCAATTCTGCTTTTACCACCAAACGAAGCGTGAACGAATTTCATAACATGAAATTCGCTCATCTCTAGATGTAACATTTAATAATATACTGCATCACTGACTACTAAGTCACTACTGCTAGAGAAAGGGTATCCAACACTTTCAAGAGGGAATTCAGACTGTAGATTTTTTTGCACAAAAAGAAAAAAACTACAACAAACAAAAACAAATCACGAAGTATAACATTGTCGGTAAGCTACAGTAAACTTTCAAATTAAAGCCCTATCCAAAAGCTGGCCTAATAAAGCACAATCACTTGTACTGGTTTATTTTCCCAGCATGTCTGACAGCATGTTTTGTTGCTGAAGCCACCCTTAATATACTACAAAACTTGGGTTCATTTCATTTCATCTGAACAATTCCCTACCTGTTAATCAGCTGAGCTCAGCATGTCTAGTTGCTGAAACCCTTGACCATCAGCTGATATCGCCAGGGTAAGCTGAGATTGGCCAGCTACTATACTTGGAATCAGGGGCGTAACTGCAGGGGAAGCGGCTGCTTTGGGGCCCTGACTCAGAAGAGGCCCATCCAGGAGGAGGAAGACTAAAAGATTTTGTCAGGGCCCCCTCAACAGTATTACACAATGAAATTATATACAGTGACAGTATAGACAGTGTAGAAAACGGATGGAACAGCTGCCGGGCCTGGTCTGAGAGAGCAATCTTTACTAGCTACAGGAATGGGGGCGGCATGAAAGGAAGGGGTTGCGAAAAAATTACTGGGGGAGGGGGCCCCATTCAAAAATTTGCTGTGGGGCCCAGTCATTTCTAGCTATGCCACTGCTTGGAATGTAGTATTTACATTCAAATTCTGCCCATGCATGGTGTGACAGAGTGTCTGGAGAAGTAGTGGACGGGGTCTATGTGTGCCCAAGATTCCTCACTTCTGTCATTTAAAAGCAACCAGGGAAATGTTCAGGAGAGGTCTCTGCAATTCGGGTCTGCATAAAACCTGTTCTTAGGGCCTGTGTTGCTGGAGTGGGGAGAGAAGGGTGGGCCCCACTCCATCCGGACAGTCCGGGTTTTGGGCTGTCAGGTAATTACTCCTCAGGTGTGTTAGCCTGATATAAGGCTGAGAATGCAGACACAGCTCTCTCAGCCTGGGAACAGACTACCTGCATGGAGCCTGTGAGAGCACTTCAAGAGGTACGGACTTTGCTATTTTGTTTGGGTGCTTGGTATTAGGCCGGCACTTGGTCAGGGAGGTTTCATGCTGTATAGTTAGAGCCGGACAGGCTTAGGATTTTTGTTTGTTATATTTTATGTTCTGTACCTCAACCTGACAATAAAACTGGCTGAGGTCAGTTAAATGAAGTTCCTGCCGTGTGGACTGTAACTGCTTCGGTGTGCCTGCTAAACTGTGCCTGTCTTCCCAGGAGACGACAGCCCCGCTACCTAATCCCTTACAATGGGTAGAACTATCAAGCACCTCTCCACTGTGAAAGGACACAAATATCTAACCTCCCTTTTCTGTGATGTCCAAATAATCTAGTGGGTCAGTTAAAACAACGCATCTAGCCACTGATTAGATTTTTTGTTAGAATTGACTTATTACCCCCTTGCAAAAAGAGAAGTAAAACATGGGAGTTAACTTAAATCTGTCATCAGTCCTACACCCAGGATCCCCACAAATCAGCTGTTTTGGGCAGCAACAGAGCCAGAATCTATACTGTGTATGGAGCACAGCTCCATACATGGTGTAGTAGCCTTGGCAGGGTACTGCAGCTCAGATCCCAGTCAAGTGAATGAGTGAGAGATGTGCTGCAGTATGCCAGCACCAGAAACTACACAGTGTGTGGAGGCGTTTGCATCCATATGCTGTATAGTTTCTGGCACTGCAGCTGCCTGAATCAGCTGATCAGTTGGGGTGCTCGATGTTAGACCGCCACTGATCTGGTTGTGATGATCCTGAGCGTATCCTGAGCATAGGTCATCAATATCTGTAGTGTGGACAACCTCTTTAAAGCATACCTATAGTTTCAGATGACTTTTCTGAATAAGGTACCATGTGTGCATATGTGAGTTGAGAAAACAGCTGACAACTCTAGTACAGTACAGTACAGTAGTGCCCAACCTCTGGCCAGTGATGTTGCTTCATGCGGCCTGCACTTTTAAATTGCAGTCCTTACTACCATGGCGTTCCTTGCCACGGCTCCACGAGGTGCTCCAATTCTCGCATAGCATGCTGCACATATGTCATTGCTACGCGCTATAAACATGTGTGCTGCATGGCCAATCAGATTATCAGCTAATCTGATTGGCTGTGAGGTGCATTTGCTTACACTTCATAGTGATGACATAGGCGCGTTGTGCTATGCAAGAACTAGAGCACCGTTTGAAGCCATGGCAAAGAACACTATGGTAGTAAGGACTGCAATTTAAGAGAGCGGGCCTCAGAGAAAGGGAGTACTGTTATTAAGGGCTGCATTTATTAATAAAAGAGCAGGCCTCAAAGGAACACTGTCCCCTTAGTAAGGGCTGCATTTAATTATAATAAGAGAGCGGGCCTCAGAGGAACACTGTCCCCTTAGTAAGGGCTGTATTTAATAGCAATAAAAGAGTGGACCTTAGAGGAATGCCACCCCCTTTGTAAGGGCTACATTTAATAACAATAAGAGAGCTGGCCTCAAAGGAACACTGTCCCCTTAATAAGGCCTACATTTAATAACAATAAGAGAGCGGGCCTCAAAGGAACACTGTCCCCTTAGTAAGCGCTGCATTTAATAACAATAAGAGAGTGGGCCTCAGAGGAACGCCGTCTCCTTAGTAAGGGCTGTATTTAATAGCAATAAAAGAGTGGGCCTTGGAGGAATGCCACCCCCTTAGTAAGGGTTGCATTTCATAACAATAAGGCCTCTTTCACACGGGCGTTGCGGGAAAATGTGCGGGTGCATTACGGGAACACCCACGATTTTTCCACGCGAGTGCTAAACATTGTAATGCGTTTTGCACTCGCGTGAGAAAAATCGCGCATGTTTGGTACCCAAACCCGAACTTCTTCACAGAAGTTCGGGCTTGGGATCGGTGTTCTGTAGATTGTATTATTTTCCCTTATAACATGGTTATAAGGGAAAATAATAGCATTCTGAATACAGAATGCATAGTGCAATAGCGCTGGAGGGGTTAAAAAAAAATAAAAAAATTTTTTACTCACCTTAAAGGGCTTCTGTCACCCCACTAAACTAATTTTTTTTTTGGTGTACTTCTAATCCCTATCCTGCCATATTGCCATACATTATGTTATTAATAGTTTTCGTTCAGTAGATTTAGCAAAAAACTTACCTTTATGATATGCTAATTACCCTTCTACCAGCAAGTAGGGCGTCTACTTGCTGGTAGCAGCCGCAGAAAACCGCCCCCTCCTTCTGTTGATTGACAGGGCCAGCCGCGATCTCCTCCTCCGGCCAGCCCTGTCAGCATTTCAAAAATCGTGCGCCTGTGTTGATTCGGCGCAGGCGCTCTGAGATAAGGAGGCTCGCCTCCTCAGCACTCCCTCAGTGCGCCTGCGCCGATGACGTCTTCTCTTTCGGTGACGTCATCGGCACAGGCGCACTGAGGGAGTGCTGAGGAGGCGAGCCTCCTTATCTCAGAGCGCCTGCGCCGAATCAACAGAGGCGCGCGATTTTTGAAATGCTGACAGGGCCAGTCGGAGGAGGAGATCGCGGCTGGCCCTGTTAATCAACAGAAGGAGGGGGCGGTTTTCTGCGGCTGCTACCAGCAAGTAGACGTCCTACTTGCTGGTAGAAAGGTAATTAGCATATCATAAAAGTAAGTTTTTTGCTAAATCTATTGAACGAAAATTATTAATAACATAATGTATGGCAATATGGCAGGATAGGGATTATAAATATACCAAAAAAAAAAAATGAGTTTAGTGGGGTGACAGAAGCCCTTTAATCCACTTGCTGGCGCTGCCAGCATCTCGTCTGTCTGCTTATTTGCTGAACAGGACCTGTGGTGAGCATTCATTCCAGGACCTGTGGTGACGTCACCCCGGTCATCACATGATCCATCACATGACCCATCACCATGGTAAAAGATCATGTGATGGATTATGTGATGACCGGAGTGACATCACCACAGGTCCTGGAATGAATGCTCACCACAGGTCCTGTTCAGCAAAGAAGGAGACAGACGAGATGCCGGCAGCGCGAGCAAGTGGATTAAGGTGAGTTAAATTATTATTATTATTATTTTAACCCCTTCAGTGCTATTTTACTATGCATTCTGTATTCAGAATGCTATTATTTTCCCTTATAACCATGTTATAAGGGAAAATAATAATGATCGGGTCTCCATCCCGATCGTCTCCTAGCAACCGTACGTGAAAATCGCACCGCATCCGCACTTGCTTGCGGATGCTTGCGATTTTCACGCAACCCCATTCACTTCTATGGGGCATGCGTTGCATGAAAAACGCAGAATATAGAGCATGCTGTGATTTTCACGCAACGCACAAGTGATGTGTGAAAATCACCGCTCATGTGACCAGCCCCATAGAAATGAATGGGTCGGTATTCAGTGCGGGTGCAATGCGTTCAACTCACGCATAAGGGGCCTAAGAGAGTGGGCCTCAGAGGAACGTATCCCCTTAGCAAGGGCTGTATTTAATAGCAATAAAAGAGTGAGCCTCAGAGGAACGCGTCCCCTTAGTAAGGGCTGCATTTAATAACAATAAGGGAGTGGGCATCAGAGGAACGCCGTCTCCTTAGTAAGGGCTGCATTAAATAACAATAAGGGAGTGGGCATCAGAGGAACGCGGTCTCCTTAGTAAGGGCTGTATTAAATAACAATAAGGGAGTGGGCCTCAGAGGAACGCGGTCTCCTTAGTAAGGACTACATTTAATAACAATAAGAGAGCGGGCCTCAGAGGAACGTATCCCCTTAGTAAGGGCTGCATTTAATAGCAATAAAAGAGCGGGCCTCGGAAGAGAGCGAAACCTGCCTCAAGATCTCAGCTCACCGGCGATCATCTACATTCTGTGCTGAGAATCTATGTGACGAATTTTGAGCCAAACATTCCAAAACTAATACAATTTTCTCTGATAAGACATACAGTATTAGAAAGATTCTTATATTTGCCCATGCTCAGTGACGCGCAAGTATTTTTGATTAGAGACTACTTTTAGTATCACTTTCATGACAAATACCAAGTATTATAAGACTTGCCATCTTCCTCTGTGAGGATGTATGGATCTGTCTTCCATCCATCAACTTTCTTTGCAGGCTGTACATCCATATGCCCATAGAAACAGACAGTTGGTTTGTTTGTGTCATTTCCAAACTCTGCAAGAATCACTGGTGGTAGAGGGAGTTTTACACCTGGCGAAAACTGCAATAAATTTTTTAATAATTAGATGGGCAATTATTAGAATTGCGCCAGCTTAATAAAAAATAGCATATAAGAAGATGATGCAGCATTCTGACCTCTTGCTCACCAAGCTCTGCCATCTCTACTTTTCCACCTATCTGCAAGATGTAATCCTTTGTCACTTGCATTATTTGTAAAACCTGATCTCTTTTTGATGGATCACTGGAATCGCTTTCTATTGCCACCATTTCCTTCAATCGCTGCAAAAAAATATGCATATTTAGATTAGTAGATGCTTATTTTGATCATATTTTTTCTAACATGCTTGCTAAGGTCTTTATTTAACAAGTTTTCTTCACATAGGATGTAGATCATATATTTCATCAACATTAATTAGATCTTCTGTATTATTCCCCACTTTCTGTTCCATTATGTTTCTTATGAGCCTGTATGATTAGCAATGCTAGTAACTTATAATAGAATTGAGGACACATCATCATAAACTATGAAGTGAAAATTAGTTCAACTCCTACATCTTTTTGCACCTAGGCTATGATTCTTTGTCTTGGTGCATGCTTAATAGGTATCTTCCCTGCTTGGGGAACAGCAACAAACCCACTGCGCATGCGTTGAGACATAGAACCATGTCCATCCCTGTCAATCCACAGGAAGGGTTGAGTGGCCATAACTGAGAGGTGTTGACAAAATGGTGCTCCAAGATGGTAATTTGACTGGCTTCTCGATAATTTGCATATTAATCAAAATAGAATTTTCTCAGGAACAGGTCAATGTAGAGGCACATATATGGTACCATACTACTCAGCATGATTAACCCTACCAAGTAACCCTATCTACCAGTTTAATAGAGTTGTTCATGCTGACACATGCTCTTTAAGGATTATGTCCGGGTGAGTAGGAATGGCGTTAGACTTCCACTTTTGAACAAGTAAACTGCTGAGGTTCAGGAGCACGGGCGTAGCTAAAGGCTTATGGGCCCTGGTGCAAGAGTTCAGCTTTGGCCCCACTTCCCTCAGTGCTTTGTGACCAGGGGCAGGGAAGCACATAGCCTTCATGCTGCCTGAGGGAAAAATTGAAACGGCACCCCCTCATGCCAAATTCTTGCCTTAATCCCTTCCCTCCAGCCAGAGGTGTAACTTGACCATCAAGCATTTTCCTTTAATACTGGTGTCTTTTTATGTGGCAGAAAGGTCTTTGGGCCCCCTCAGGCTCCTAGGCCCGATACCCACAGCTACCTCTGCACCCCCTATAGCTACGCCCCTTTTCAGTAGTTATGGAAGCAGCGTAGCTCCCATTCACTATAGTGAGTGTTACAGAAACTGTGGAGCACCTGCCTGGTCGGCTGTTTCCATAAGCCCAGCCACCTGAGGTTGGTGTTTAGTCCCATCTCGCTCTGGAAACAGGGAGATGGGACAACCCCTTTAAGATATGACAGAGTATCATTCTTTGGGGCTTCAGGATCAAATGGATCACTAATTTTAGTAATCATAGCTTTAGTAAGCGTAAAGGAAACCTGTCACTAGTTTTCTACCCCTACAAGCAAACAACAATTCTATCAGATTAGCCCAAAATTTCCTCGGACTGATGCGTAGAGTAAGTAATGCTTTTGAGAAAATGCATACATTTTTCAAAAATGGTACAAGCATTGGGCATTCACCAAAAATATAACATGTTCTGACTTGATCACATCCTTTCAAGCAATCCATAAGAATGTTTGGAAACATTTTAGAAAGTTTGTACAGTGTTTTACACCAATGATAAAGTAATTACAAATACTGTGTATCTCATGGTGATTTACACAGAAAGTGCTACGTAAGAGTCACTGTGCTTTCACACCTTTTCATTTAATAGAGAATGGTGTAACTAGCACATTTTTAAATCACTTCATTTAAAAAATATGCCTGCATCCACCTGAAAAAAAGCTGTGAATTCATGGGCACTAGGGGTCTCACTTCTACCTAACACTGGAGTCCACTGCCTACTGTCAGGAAAGATCCATCCTTGTAGAAGAGACACAGAATATTGCTCACAGAAAATGGGGTGGTGTCAGAGCTAGCTGAGATCCTGAGCGTGATAAAAGACTGCTTTTACACAGCTTTTGAAGATTATAGGAGCCTCCTATGTGTCTGTAAATGTGATTTCCCCCTCCTTATAAGTGAAATGTATCTAGCTGTGCAGCTGAAACAGGGAATAATATGGGTGAAAAAACATTTAAAAAAAAACATTAGGGAAGCCCAAACATAACTCCCTTCACAGTTATGATTGTGAAAGGAAGCTCAGATACTATGCAAACTTTTTTTGAAAATTCAGGTAAAGCTTTAAAGCAATTTTATAGGCTGAGGTGTGAAAGAGAGACTTAGATTCCTTTCTCATATTTTAATATGAGATTGGCAAAGAGTTGAGGAAGGGGAAGTCAAGATAGGGGAAAACTACTAATTTCTTTTTGAGTTCTAAGGCTAAGGCCTCATGCACACGACCGTTGTTTTATTCCGTGTCCGTTGTTCCGTTTTTCGTGATTTTCTGCGGACCCATTGCCTCTCAATGGGTCCGTTGAAAACTCGGCTAATGCACCGTTTGTCGTCCGTGATCCGTGGTTCCAGTCCATCAAAAAAATATAACCTGTCCTATTATTTTAGCGGAAAACGGTTCGCGGACCCATTCAAGTCAATGGGACCGCTAAAAAACACGGAGGCACACAAGATTGTCGTCCGCGTGTCCGTTTTTTTCCTATCATTTGCATGGCAAACCTGTCTTAGATTTTTTTTTACTTTCCTTTATGTCTGGTGATCCTCCAAAAATAAAGGAAGACACACGGAAACAAAAACGGAAACGGACCACAGAACGGAACCCCATTTTGCGGAACGGAACACAACAACGGTCGTGTGCATGAGGCCTAAATCTAATTCTATTTCTCTCTAAAATCTTAGTTTATTTGCCATGCCCATACACATTCAAAGCAACATTTTTTCCTAACTACATTTACAAATGTCCAAATTTGTGTGGTCTGGAAAATGACATACATTGTTCTGCATTTTTTTCTAATGGTTATTACATTTAAAGTGGAAATCCAGGCACAAATTGAGATTCAGCATTAGCTAAAGGCACGTCTCCAATACGTCTGCTGTGCTATTTTTGCTGAAGCCGGTCAGTTTTGTATGCTTATGACATTATGCCAACCAAGCTGCATTGTAATTAGTAACTTGAAAGTCAAAACTAGAAAACTTCTCAAGCTAAAAACTACAGTGTCTGGCAGTTGTAATACTTCTCACTTACTGCATCCACCCATTGCATTATTTAATTTTGATACCTGCCCTTCCTAGCTTGAAAGGAAATGTGTCATCAAAACTTTTATATGGCTACTTTCACACTTGCGGTAGCCTTTTCCGGCAGGCTGTTCCGGCAGGGAAACAGTCAGCCGGATCCGTGCTACCGATAGTCCACCATGCCGTTGGAAGTCTGCTCTGGCCCCATTCACTATAATGGGGGCGGGCCGGAGGTCCGGCCACAGCACGGCAAACAAGCCGAGAGGTGGCTGGACAAAAAACGCAGCATGTTGTAGTTTTTTGTCCGCAGGAAAAGCTTGCCGGAAAAGGCTACCACAAGTGTCAAAGTATCCTATGCCAGTTAAAACCAGATTGCAATACGTATTTTCTTCTAATCTGTTATTTTCTGATTACAGAAAATTCCCTGATCTGTTCATAACAGTATTTAGAAAGCATTAAGAAAATTGTTCTATGGCAGCCCCATGGGCCATAGACACAATGGTCAGGGGAGGACCTCATTGACTTCTATGGGACAGTTTTCTAGACATGCTCTGTGACCTGTGCAGAGGTACTTGTACAAGGAAAGAACAGATAAGCTTTGACAATCACCTATTGTGAATGGTGGATCCTGTCTTATCTGTACTCAAAGATGATATCTCCTTATCATTATAGGTATGTTTAGAATAATATATAACTACAGTGATTTGTACAGAGCAAGAAGTGGCGCCTATTAGGCTTAGTGGCCAGTGTGAATCCTGCAGGATTTTATGGTTTTTGTTTAAATATAGATATTGACATAGAAAATTGAAAATATCACATAAAAAAAAAAATATATGTTAAACATAACATATGTGTCATTTTCTAATGACACATTCCCTTTAAAGGGAACCTGTCACCATGAAAATACAGTGGGGACAGCTAGCTCAATACACATTAGATTGTTGACTGGTCCCACTGACAACAATATTTTTACCTGACAATAGTCTAAGGCTACTTTCACACTAGCATTTCTTTTTTCCAGTATTGAGATCCGTCATAGAATCTCAATACCGGAGAAAAACGCTTCAGTTTTTTCCCTATTCGTTGTCAACGGGGACAAAACGTAACTGAACAGAATGGAATGCTCCAAAAAACATTTGGTTGCGTTCCCATATAGGAGAGCAAACCTCCGTCAAGGGATGCGGAGCAAAACGGATCCGTCATGACCCACAATGCAAGTCAGTGGGGACGGATCCGTTTTCTTTGACATAACCTGACACAATAGAAAACGGATCCGTCCCCCATTGACTTTCAATGGTTTTTATGACAGATCCGTCCTTGCTATGTTAAAGATAATACAAATGGATCTGTTCATAACAGATGCAGATGGTTGTATTATCAGTAACGGAAGCATTTTTGATAATAACGATAATAATCCAGTAAAAACGCTAGTGTGAAAGTAGCCTAATATGTATGGGGGCCTTTATATTGCACCTCACCATCACTTTAATTTGTTTACAGCCCTTTTAAATCTATTAAACTAGAATAGCATTGGCTTAATAGTAATTTCTGAACTACTTGGCTTACCTGAATATATTCATGTTTATGATCATCAATGTACTTAAATAAGGGATCGTCTGGCACAGGAGAAGAAAGAGCATGACTAGATAGCAAAGATACAATGCACACTAGAAAAAGCTGTAAAACAAGAAAAGAGAAGTTAAATGTGTTTTTATAAGTTTAGAAAAGTACCTAATGTAGTTTCTACTGTAGACTATGGTCTCCCCCACTGGCCAATTACTTGCTTGTTTTTGGGGAGTACAGTATTGATGACCTATACTCAGGATAGGCCATAAATGTCAGATCTGTGTGGGTCGAACTCCCGATACCCCTGCCAATCAGCTGTTTGTGGAGTCCGGTTACTGCTGCTGCCGTCTCACAGCATACTGGGCATAGTGGCGTACATTGCATAGTGGCTGTGCTTGGTACTGCAGCCCAGCCCATTCGCTGAAATGGGACTGAGCTGCACATGGGCCTTGTGACCGATCAAAGCGGCATCACTGGTCTAAGAAGAGGCCATGGCCCTCACCGGAGAGACGCAACCTCTTCAAAGAGCTGATTTGCAAAGGTGCCAGGAGTTGAACCCCCACTGATATGACCTATGGATGGGTCATCATTATTTTACCCCCAGAAAACCCCTTTAATTTAACACATACAGCAAATGTTGCAAAACTTGCTACAGCATATGTCGACAATTTTGAAGTGTTGATATTATCTCCATATTCATAACACGGAGCTACTGTCAGCAGAAGCTACTGTAGGTGTTCAGACAGCTATACTTCCTGTATACATTCTTACACTAAGCTGGCAGAATTATGGGAAATGGGAAGGAGAAAGGTGCAATTTATGAGCGGCACTCTGATGGTGGTGTATACTTTATACCCAAATGTGTTGAGGCATTGTGGTAATATTATGTATGGTCCACAAGATGGCCAGAAATCTGGAAAGCAGTGCTACAATAAAAAAAATAAAAATAAAAAACGCCTGGAGAGAATACAGTGTGGCAGCACTCTTATGCAGCTGGATCTGCTTTATTCAATGAGCCCCACAGACAGACATTTTCATTTTACTGTATTTAGTTTCTTTTTCCGATTAGTGTTATCAGAAGATTTAGTGTCTGCTTACACGGCGATATGTGTCGCGCAACAAAAAGGCTACAGCTAGCAATGTCACTCATCTTTTTTTGTAATGATAGTCAATGGTGTTCTAATGCAACATGTGATACAACAGTCACAAAAAAAAATCTGACTTTTTTCAACTGCCGCAGTCACAGCATGTCGCATTGCAAGATCATCGACTACCATAACAAAAAAAAAGTTGCGCAACATTGCTGCAACATAAATGTGTTGCTATGTAGCTGAACCCTTACCAGACTCGAAGCAGGGGTCCGAAAATAAGGGGGTAATTTGGTATACTGAAACATGAGGCGTATTTAAAAAATATGTGAACAAAAATCGGCACCAAAACCTCCCTAATGTAACATGATAGAAAGGCATGATCGCCACAATCGAGGCTGAAGCTTGATAAAGGGCACCGTATCAGGGCCCGAAACGTTGCACTAGCCATAAATGCAATCGTATGTACTACTGTACAAATAAAGCCTATTTGGTGTGCTGTCTCCGTCATCTTTGTGGAAAATTGTATACAAGACCCCTTGGGTGGAAGGAATTGATTGGAGACGTGCACCCACAAAAGCCTTATACACGAGTGCTGTGGCCACTTTTTGGAATGATAAAAAGGCATGTTTTTTTTTTATGTGATGCGTCTTTACCGCCAAAAAAATAAAAAATAAAAAATTTGTATCAGAAGGATTTCGGTTCTGTGCAAACCGAAGTCTCGGTAATGAATCTGGAAGTCTGGCCATGCAAACACGAGAATATTATGCGAATGATATCATGAAATAAATTCCTAGAGGTCCCCATAATGCTTTGTTCCTGTCTGCTCACTGTTCACATGCTACAATTATAGCAGTCATGCTAATCTGATCAGAAGTTTTTTCTGCAGATAGAAAATGATTGGATTGGATTCTAGTTAGTAATACTAACTAAAACATTTGACAAACATTTGCAAAATTCCTTTTTGAACAGATTGCTAACGTAAATGCATGAAAATCTATAGATAGAAGGAAAGTTGAAGTAAGGAAAATAATCATTCTATTACCATGGTTGGAGTGTCGTCCAGTCTTTGCAGAAGGGATCACCACTGGATGTTACTGAGAGGTCTGTGACTTCTTATATGCTGCTGTGACTCGCCACTCCCTTGTACCAGTCCTCTCCCACTAATCCAGGCTACGTAGCTGCAGTGAGATAAAGTATGACTAAATATTTGGTTAGTAATCCCTGATAAGCAAGTAATATTAATCTGGCAACACAGGCTTTATATTTGCCTTACATTGTGTATCTGTGAGATGCTGAAATTAACTTTGCACATAAAGGCATTATAATAATAAAAAAAAATTAGAATAGGAAAAAAACCTTGAGTATAAAACTATTTTCTATAACTAAAAGATAATCCCCTATTTAGCTCTGCTTGCTAGGCTCTTTCCATAACTCCATAGAGTGCGCCAATGGAAGCATGGCCACCTCTCTATAGAAGCTTATGCCACAAATGGCCATTTTGCATCTGCAATAGGGGTCAAGGGACAATTGCTCTCCTGAAAAGTGGGGTTCCAAAGGATATACAGTAATTACAATAAAAATAGGTATACATGATGTTCACAGGTTTAGGATTTGCCTATAGCAAATCTATTGCGTGCCAGAGAATCTGCAATAGGATTAGCCTTTTTGTTATTTAACGGGGCTAATCCACAGCTTTCCATACATAATATATATATATAGAACATGCTGCAGATTTTAAAATCCTCAACATGGTCAATATCACATGCTAATATTTACATTGCATGTGAATCACAGTACTAAGAACCCCATTCACTGCAGTGCATATGATGAAGATTTAGGCACCACATCCAATTTACAGTTGCACTTGCATGGGACAAGAGGGTGGGCAGTGATCGGGAACAAACCTTCCTATGAACATTTGTTCCCGATCATTGTCTACTCGTTAGCCGCATTTACATGCAGCAATGGTTGAGGCTGTATTATTATTGCCATCATTCGTCCCCATACAGTCTCCTTGTTTGTTGGCAGCAAATTCTTGTTCACACAGGGTGATGGACAACTGTAACCAGATTGTCCGAAATACGTAGAATTGCTTCAGATTTGCTGAGTGATTGGCACCATATTTATGCAGGTCAACTATTGGGAATGAGCATTGGTACAACCGCTTATCCCCAATAAATGCCCCGATCGTTGACATATGTAATTAGAGCCTTAAAGGGAACCTGTCACCTGGATTTTGTGTATAGAGCTGAGTACATGGGTTGCTAGATGGCCGCTAGCACATCCGCAATACCCAGTCCCCATAGCTCTGTGTGCTTTTATTGTGTAAAAAAAACGATTTGATACATATGCAAATTAACCTGAGATGAGTCCTGTCCCTGACTCATCTCACATATAGGACTCATCTCAGGTTAATTTGCATATGTATCAAATTGTTTTTTTTACACAATAAAAGCACACAGAGCTATGGGGACTGGCTATTGCGGATGTCCTGGCGGCCATCTAGCAACCCATGTCCTCAGCTCTATACCCAAAATCGAGGTGACGGGTTCCCTTTAAGTGAAGTCTTTAATATCACCATGATTTGTGCATTGATTACTTATAAAATTGTTATCTAAGTCAGAACACAATCTAACAATGTTAATAGTCCACAAACAGTTGTACGTTTCATGTTATTAATGGAGCACAACCTCTGGTTTAATGACTTTTCCAAGAACTAATTGGCAAAAAGTGTTTCAATTAAAGAGACTAGACTGGAGGAAACGTTTGGTGGAGGTGATTGCTGCTAAACGGAGATCTACAGGTTACAGCCTTCACAATGTGGATGTTCACTCAATAAGCTCAATATAATTGCTTGTTTAAATGGGGCAATGCAAAGGGCAATGATCGGAAATCAATCATTCTTTCCTGATCATTGCCAGATTGTTGAGCCGCGGGAGAGCTGTTTTTACATGCAGCAATCAATCCCTGAATCAACGAAGAATGATCACAAATGCAATCATTAATGCCCAAATCCATTCAATGTTTGTGGGCAGCACCTTTTCTCAGGACAGTTATTGGGAAGTGTTCATAGAAAAGTTCATCCCTGGTAATTGCCCTGATCCTGTCTCTACGACCAGTGTCGGACTGGGGTTCCTTGGGCCCACAAGAGGAAATTATTCTCGAGGCTCAACTCTTAAATCATCAATAAAGTTGTAACGGTCACGTCCACACACACACAGGGGGAAGGGTAGTGACCACTGCGCTCCACCCTCACCCCTGGCCCTGCCTACTTGCCTCACGAGTCCTGATGACAGGGGACAACTGGACGGCAGTCCCTTACTTAGGATATGTGCAGGGAAGACAGACAAGACAAAATACGGAACATGAACGGACCAGGTCAGAACCAAGAGAGCTACGCAGTACAACGGATTAAGCAAAGAATGGTCAGGAGAAGCCGGGGTCAAATACCAGGAGAGTAGCGAAGTACAAGAGGAGTCCTAAGAGAGTAGTCAGGTGGGAGCCGAGGTCACAATACCAGGATGTATGCGCAGTACAGGAGGAGCAGGCAGAGGATCGTCAGGGAACAGGATCAGGTAAATATTCAGTAGTCCAACAAATAGCCAGGAACCTAGAAATTAACAGGCAACCTGTAGCCAGCAGGCTGCCTGTATTTATAGTGGGGAGTGAGGGTCATGTGACGTGGCCAGCATCACATGACCGACAGACCAACCAGTCGAGCACCGAGTGATCAGCTCGGCGCTCAAGGCAGACTAGGAGCAGGGAGCCACCCAGCTAGTAAAGCCGCCCTGGGAATGAGGTCAAACACAGAACCTCATTCCAAAAGCTAAGCAACAGTTCTGCGGGCAATGGGGGACCGAGTGCACCTTCGGAACCCCGTGACAAAAGTTTAATGGGTTTTGAATCACAGAAATAGACCTTAGTGGCAACTGATTGGCTCCAAAGGCAGCCAAATAGTTTTTTTTTTCTCCTGGATATTTGGGGCCCATTAAAGTATCAAAGGCTGGGCCCACTGGAGGATCCTACACTGTCTAAGACTTGATCAGTACATCTGCTTTTGTGTTATTAGTTTAGATTGTGTTTGTCTAAGATTGTGATTTGGATAACAATCAAACCATATTTATTAATAATCCATGCAGAAAGTCAGGTAATTGCAAAGAGTGCACTTCCTTCTTTCTTGTCATCAAAACCCTGAATGTGTGAGCATATCTTTATACATAAATGAAATTGACACACTAAAAACTAATTACTTGATAACGACAAAGTGTAACAAGGTCACTTTTTCAATTTATTATTTCTATAATATGTTGTTTTTAGTGTCTTTGGGTATTTTACTTGAGGGCAGTAGAATCTGTTAGGCATGGGACTATAAGACTTGAATTTAAACTTGGAGCAACCTTTGACACTTCAGCTGCTGTGGAACTACAACTCCTAGCATGCATACTTACAGTGGATATAAAAAGTCTACACACCCCTGTTAAAATGTCAGGTTTCTGTGCTGTAAAAAAATAAGACAAAGATAAATCATTTCAGAACTTTTTCCACCTTTAATGTGACCTATAAACTGTACAACTCAATTGAAAAACAAACTGAAATCTTTTAGGTAGAGGGAAGAAAAAATATGAAAATAAAATAATATGGTTGCATAAGTGTGCACATCCTTAAACTAATACTTTGTTGAAGCACCTTTTGATTTTATTACAGCACTCAGTCTTTTTGGGTATGAGTCTATCAGCATGGCACATTTTGACTTGGCAAGATTTGCCCACTCTTCTTTGCAAAAACACTCCAAATCTGTCAGATTGCAAGGGCATCTCCTGTGCACAGCCCACTTCAGATCACCTCACAGATTTTCAATCGGATTCAGGTCTGGGCTCTGGCTGGGCCATTCCAAAACTTTAATCTTCTTCTGGTGAAGCCATTTCTTTGTTGATTTGGATGTATGCTTTGGGTCGTTGTCATGCTGAAAGATGAAGTTCCTCTTCATGTTCAGCTTTCTAGCAGAAGCCTGAAGGTTTTGCGCCAATATTGACTGGTATTTGGAACTGTTCATAATTCCCTCTAGATTAACTAAGGCCCCAGTTCCAGCTGAAGAAAAACAGCCCCAAAGCATGATGCCGCCACCACCATGCTTCACTGTGGGTATGGTGTTCTTTTGTTGATGTGCAGTGTTGTTTTTGCCCCAAACATATCTTTTGGAATTATAGCCAAAAAGTTCAACCTTGGTTTCATCAGACCATAACACCTTTTCCCACATGCTTTTGGGAGACTTCAGATGTGTTTTTGCAAAATGTAGCCTGGCTTGGATTTTTTTCTTCTTAAGAAAAGGCTTTCGTCTTGCCACTCTACCCCATAGCCCAGACATATGAAGAATACGGGAGATTGTTGTCACATGTACCACACAGCCAGTACTTGCCAGATATTCCTGCAGCTACTTTAATGTTGCTGTAGGCCTCTTGGTAGCCTCCCAGACCAGTTTTCTTCTCGTCTTTTCATCAATTTTGGAGGGACGTCCAGTTCTTGGTAATGTCACTGTTGTGCCATATTTTCTCCACTTGATGATGACTGTGTTCACTGTGTTCCATGGTATACCTAATGCCTTGGAAATTCTTTTGTACCCTTCTCCTGACTGATACCTTTTAACAATGAGATCCCTCTGATGCTTTGGAAGCTCTCTGTGGACCATGGCTTTTGCTGTGGGATGCGACTAAGAAAATTTCAGGAAAGACCAACTAGAGCAGCTGAACTTTATTTGGGATTAATCAGAGGCACTTTAAATAATGGCAAGTGTATGCTGACTCCTCTTTAACATGATTTTGAATGTGATTGCTTAATTCTGAACACAGCTACATCCCCAGTTATAAGAGGGTGTGCACACTTATGCAACCACATTATTATTATTTTTTTTTAGTTTTCTTCCCTCCACCTAAAATATTTCAGTTTGTTTTTCAATTGAGTGGTACAGTTTATAGGTCAGATTAAAGGTGGAAAAAGTTCTAAAATCATTTATCTTTGTCTATTTTTTTTTACATCACAGAAACCTGACATTTTAACAGGGGTGTGTAGACTTTTTATATCCACTGTACTTGTCTGTTCTTGTAACTCCCATAGATGGGAAAGGAGGATTCTGGGAGCTGTAGTTTCAGAACAGTTGGAGTGATGGAGGTTGCTGATCTCTTTAGATGATGATAGAGAGGAAAATATGAAGGGCCTTTAAATATTAACAGAAATTTGTGAACTACACTTGATTGAATACAACAAGACAACACTTTTTCTATGTAGTCTCCTGCCACAGCAATACACTTGTCCCAGCGCTTAGGGAACTTCTTAATTGCAGAAGAGTAGAAGTTTTTTGACTGCATGTAGACCCATTCTTGCACACTGTCAATAACCTCCTCATTTGAATTGAATTTCTTTCCTCCAAAAAATTCCTTAAATGTAAGCTGATCTTTAAAGGGGTTGGCCACTCTGTTAGCACTTATTAAACTATAAAGAAAGTAGGGAGATATTACAATTACTAATATATCTTCTTAAGCAGATCTGCCTGGTTTTCCTGCTATTGGCAGCCTCGCCCCCTCCTGTCCTGCTCTCACAGCTGCCTGTCTCGTCCATCCCTGCACCTGCCATGGAGGAGCTGCCTCGTCCATGCCTGAAGCCTGTGCTGCTGTCTGGGTCCTAAAGCACCCTTCTTATATCAGAGATGCTTTCCTTCTGTGACTGGCACTCCTGGCTGTGCAGGGCTGGCAGGGGCTTAGCAGGGACACTTGTTAAAAGCTAAAATAAAGAAACTTTTGCAGGAGGAAGGAAGACTGAGGGAAAGCTGTGATGGCTGATCTGACTGCGGGCTCTGCCCCCTCTGTTTCCCCTGTACTGAGAGGATCCTGCCAACATGTGAGGATGTAGCAGAGCCAGGGAAGCGCTGTGGACTACAAACTGTGAGCAATCCCAGTGTGTGTCCTGTTTATGGCCCCTCTGATTTGTGTTCTTATCACAGACATGATATTACAGCCAGACCAATGGTTCAGGAGCTTTAACCCCTTGTGAGCTGTCAGTATGGCTGATGTCAGTGATATCAGCAGCAGTCACTGGTCTCACCATCTATAATTGTGTGCCCTCTCCTTCCTGCACTCTGTATATGGTGATATGTGACCCCCACCACTGCATATAGAGATCCGTGACCCGCTGTACACTGTATACAGTGATCAGTGCTAACGGTAGCCCACAAGTGCCGCCGGAAGTCCGCTCCGGCCCCATTCACTTTAATGGTGACAGGTCGGAGATGCAGCCGCAGCACGGCAAACATGCTGAGAGGCGGCCGGACAAAAAACGCAGCGTGCTGGGCATCAGTGAATGTGAATGGGGCCAGAGCGGACTACTAACGGCATTTGTGGGCTAGTGTTAGCGCGGATCCGGCAGGGGAACAGCCTGCCAGACCCTGCTAACTCTAGTGTGAAAGTAGCCTTAGTCGTGTGTTGATAGACAGGAGGCTCTTCTCTATGTGAGCAGATCGATTTGTACAAATGTATTCAGCAGAGTTCTTGTGCAACAAAGATCTGTGCCCCCGCTCAACAGCCCCCTCCTATGGCAGTGCACCTAAACAGAAATCTATGACAGCTCAGAGCTGCCGTGGATTTCTAGCTTCATTTGAGTCTGAAAACTGGTGAAAATGAACATTAATTTGTTGGAGCGACTGGCCACACCCCCTCCCTGCCATTACCATGCCCCCCCCCCTTTTTTTTAAAGGCACAGTTAAAAAGTCACATGTGGAGGCATGTCATGGTGAACAGGTTAGAAAAATGATATATAGCCAGTACATGTCACATGATATAAATACTTCATGGTTTGGGCTATTGTCTGGGGCACTTTGGATTTTTGATACTTAGGGTGGCCAACCCCTTTAACTATTGTTTCTACACTCCCAACCCTTAAAGAGATCTCGTTAACAGTAGTTCTCAGATTTTTTCGAAGTGCTTCAACATCAGTCTACTTGTCTTCATTTTCAACTTTCCCGACACCCTCTGAATAACTTGCACCAATCATACACTCTACTCTGAGAGACACATGTACAGTGACCAGGAACGGATACACTGACGCCACTTATGCTGTGGGTCAGGATATGGGTGGTTAATAGTCTATAGTTTTGTTCGTGACGCCAATTGCAGCATGCGCAGGGTACTATCACAGGGCCCTCCCAAGGTGTTATAACGCACGTCCCAGGTTAGGAATGCCAGAGTGGTGTAATGGCCTATAATGTCTCTGTAGTATAGTGGTAATTTTGTCAATGGTGTTTTCTACCTGGGTCCTGGCTCCTGGCTCACTTGCAATAAATTTGAGTGTAGTGATAGTAGGAGTAATAGAGGAATTTTGCAGCAGAAATTGATGTCCAGACCTTTAGGTGAAGTTCAAACTTTTTTTTACTGAGGATAACTTGAATCCGAACAGAATACAGCTTTGGTCTTTAGTCCCAGCAGGTTTTGGCAATGGTTGGCAGGAATTAATCTTCTGCACTATAAATCTGGAGCTTTCAGGATAAGACATCTGCTTAGTAGCTCTGTATCTTCTGCTTTGACTAGCTGAGGAGGAATATGGCTTCTCCTAGGTCTCTGGACTTTACTCACAGATAGGCTCTCAGGGAATGCTTTCGTCCTGGAACTCTGGAGGTTGTCTGCTTTCTTCTCATCTAGCTGAGGCTGCAGGGCTCAGTTTGGGTATGTCATCGATGTCTCAGCCGAGACAAGATCCTGGCTTTCTTCCCTATACAGGGGGACTCCTTACACACACACACCCTACATCTAGCAGGGGGTGGGCTATACTGAATCTAGCTTCCTTCTCCTCCCAAGCTGCAGTATGTGGGAACAGTCCACACCTCCACAGAGGGGGAGCTAAGCTGGAATAATCCATTCCAGCCTAGATATACTGAACTGTAACTAGTTTCTTACCAATGCATTGCTGCCACCTGCTGATCAACCTGGAAAATTACAACGATAATTGTATTTAATACAGTGTTTAGATGCACAGTTGTGAAGACATGAGCAAAATCATATCAGATGACAATGTAAAGGCTCTTAACAGATTAAAGCGGGGTAAAGGAGTGTAGTAACACAACTCTGTGGTGTTACACATGCATTTCCAGACTGATTTAAATTTTGAATAATCTGAGATGGAAAGACATCTTCATTTGTCAAAGATTTAATGATAATTTGATGAACAACTTTATTGTGTATCTTCTACTTCAACATGTTGATTAGAACTGACAAGAAGGGGGGAAAGAGCAGCTAAATCTACTAAGGCCTCTTTCACACTTGCGTTGTCCGGATCCGGCGTGTACTCCACTTGCCGGAATTACACTCCGGATCCGGAAAAACGCAAGTGTACTGAAAGCATTTGAAGACGGAACCGTCTTCCAAATGCGTTCAGTGTTACTATGGCACCCAGGATGCTATTAAAGTCCTGGTTGCCATAGTAGGAGCGGGGAGCGGGGGAGCGGTATACTTACAGTTCGTGCGGCTCCCGGGGCGCTCCAGAATGACGTCAGAGCGCCCCATGCTCATGGATGACGTGATTCATGCGATCACATGATCCATGCGCTTGGGGCACCCTGACGTCACTCTGGAGCGCCCCGGGAGCCGCACGGACGGTAAGTATGCTGCTCCCCCGCTCCCCGCTACACTTTACCATGGCTGCCAGGACTTTAGCGTCCCGGCAGCCATGGTAACCATTCAGAAAAAGCTAAATGTCGGGTCCGGCAATGCGCCGAAACGACGTTTAGCTTAAGGCCGGATCCGGATCAATGCCTTTCAATGGGCATTAATTCCGGATCCGGCCTTGCGGCAAGTGTTCCGAATTTTTGGCCGGAGCAAAAAGCGCAGCATGCTGCGGTATTTTCTCCGGCCAAAAAACGTTCTGTTCCGGAACTGAAGACATCCTGATGCATCCTGAACGGATTTCTCTCCATTCAGAATGCATTAGGATAATCCTGATCAGGATTCTTCCGGCATAGAGCCCCGACGACGGAACTCTATGCCGAAAGACAAGAACGCAAGTGTGAAAGAGCCCTAAGAAAAAGTTCAGACATACATGTGTTTGTCCAATGAGTCATGTCTATCTTGCACTCTTTATAAGAACAGAACATGAAAATTACTGTTTGTGATTTAATGTCCCTCACATTATGTAACCAAAAACAATATAACCAGTACTTAACAGTTAAAGTAGAATTTAGTTGTGTATTGTCAAAAAGAAGAATGTAATGTTTTTTATTAGGTCTCCATTTTTGGGCCCATCTATTAGTGTAAGTAGAGACTGCTGCAAAGCCAGAGGAGCCAGTTAAAATTCACCAAATAATTAAAGGGGTTGTCCGAGACAATAAAAAATCTTGGACTTCCCCTTTAATGATATAAAATAATAAATGATTGTGAAAAATAATAATAATAAAATAATAAATGATTGTATACTTACCACTTTCTCCAGCACCATTCTACCTGGTTTACAGGTCCCATTTTCCTGACACTGCTTGTTTACAAACTGCCACGGTGATATATAGGCATCATTACGTCACCGTTGCAGTCAATCACTGTCCTCAGCAGTATCCTTTTTAGGACTTTGATTGGCTGCAGCAGTCACATTCTGAGACACACCCTATATATATATATAAGGATTCACAGCATATCACAGCAAAAACCCAGCCAAGAGGAGGAGAAAACTGCCTTAAGAGCACAGATAGATGTTTGTGTGAAGGCACAGATTTGGAAAAGGGTACAAAACATTTCTGCTGCATGGAAAGTTCTCAATAGCACAGTGGCCTCCATAATTCTTAAATTGAAGAAGTGTGGAGCAACCCGGAGACTCTCAGGAGCTGGCTATTCCGCCTAACTAAGTAATTGGGGGGCAAGTGTCTTGGTAAGAGAGTTGACCAAGAACGCAATGGTCACTCTGGCTGAGCTCCAAAGTCCTGTGTGCAGATGGGTCAAGCTTCCAGAAGGGAAACCATCACTGCAGCATTCCACCAATCTGGGCTTTATGGCATAGTGGCCAGAAAGAAGCTTCTTCTCTGTAAAAGACACATGTAGGTTTGCAAAAAAAAGCATCTAAAAGAATCTCAGACTGAGAAACAAGATTCTCTGGTCTGATGAAACCAAGACTGAACTTTATGGCCTCAATTTTAAGTGTCATGTTTGGAGGAAACTAGGCACTGCCCAATACCATCCCTACACTGAAGTATAGTAGAGCATATAGACTGGTCAGAGTTGAGGGAAAACTGAATGAAAATCTGATCCAGTGTGCTCTGGAACTCAGACTGGACCAAAGGTTTGCCTTCCAACAAAACAACACAGGAGTGGCTTAGGAACAATCGTATGAATGTCCTTGATTGGCCCAGCCAGAGCCCTGACTGGAACCCAATCAAACATCTCTGCAGAGACCTGAAAATGGCTGCCCTCCGATAGTTCCCATCCCACCTGACAGAGCTTGAGAGGATCTGCAGAGAAGAATAGCAGAAAATCACCAAATTCAGGTGTGCAAACCTAGTGTCATCATACCCAAGGAGACTGGAGGCTATAATCACTGTCAAAGGTGCTTTAACTAAGTACTGAGCAAATGGTCAATACTTGTGTGAATGAAAGATTTTAGTTTTCCCTTTTTAATAAATTAGCAAAGATTTAGAATATTATGTTTTCAATAGCCATTATGAAGTATTGAGTGCAGAATGATGGGGAAAATTCAAAAAAAAATTTTATTTTAACACAAGGCCGCAACAAAATGTGAAAAAAATGAAAGGGTCTGAAGACTGTGTCGCAGCATGTCACATGTCACAGTGCAACACCATAGACTATCATTATAAAAGTTATCACGCATCATTGGTGCGACATCAATGTAGCGCGACACATGTAGCAATGTAGTTGTGCCCTATGTGTCGTGCGACACATGTTGTCGTGTAGCCATAGCCTAAAGCTGACCTACAGCAGTAAAGAAAAATGGCTGGGTTGTTATGGAAACCTGGAGTAAAACTCTGTGTATGTGGAGACTAAGGGCCTGCAAGCTTCTATTGGCTGATAAGGGACATGTGACCGTGTATGGCAGTTGGGATATGAGTGAAAGACTTGCAGGCTTGTATTGGCTAATGCAGGTTATTTTTTGGGAATATCTCAGGAACAGTAGATCCTAGAGAGCCGGTCTAAAACCTTCCCGGACACCTGATGTACCTGTGTTCCAAATTTGGTAAAGATCGGTCCAGTTGTTTGGTCGCGCATGAACAACAAAAAGACAGACAGACAGAAACTCATTGCGTACCAGCATGTTACCGCCACAGTATTCTTTCCCAGATAATAAGTGATATGTGTACCAAGTTTAGTAGAAATTGATCGATGAGTTTTTGAGTTACAGAGCAATATGTGTGTAGCAAAAATAGTTGGAGCATACAAACTCCATGCAGCTGCTGTGTAGAGGCTTATGACCCCTACAAGATTTCTTTCCAGGTAGCAAGGGGTGTGTATACCAAGTTTAGTTGAAATCGATGGTTGTGTTTTTGAGTGATCACGGAACATACACACATACACACATATATACGTCCTTCTTTTTTTATATATATACTGTATATCTTATACAATATATTCGCTGAGTGGCTTCCGTGGCAAATGGGCCGAATATAATGTCTGAATGCAGTGTGAACATAGGTTTACTTAGGTGAAAGGTCCTTGGGGCCTTTTCTCTGTAATCCTTGCATTGTCTGAATCTTTTCAGTCAAGGCTGAATTTAAACTATTAACTATTCTGTTTGAAACAGGCTAGTTGTCTATATAACATGGCATATCATATCCTATAATACTTTCCTGATTGGACTTCAAGGGGACTATACCTGAATTATGCTATGTCAGTGGGAGACCTTGAGCTAAACCTAAGGGTGTTACCCTAGCAGTTCTTTGGTATTTACCCTTTAACCTCTACATATTATATACATATTACATGTTATATAACTAGCTGTGAACACTGCAAATTGGTGTGCCATCTGAAAAAAGTGTATCTGTAGAATACTGGTCCTGAGGTGGAGACGGATCTAAAAATAGATGTGCACCCAGTAAAAGCCAGATATAAATTGATGTGTGCTGTGGCTACCATTGAAGAAATGCCCTTTAACCTCTAAACAGGGATCTGGACTTCGCTGCAGGGGAGACACCAAGCCGCTACCTCCTGGAGTAGTCTCTGTGTGGTTGACCATTGATCCACAGGGTTAGAGATGCTGGTGCTGAGCACCAAAGGGACAGGTATAACCGCAGTCAGGGACAGGCCAAGGTCAGGGCAGCTAGGATACGAGCAATCCGATACACTGTCCAAGGTCAGAGCAGGAACTGTAGGGGCTGTGGACCTCATTTTACGGACCAGAAAATGACATGTTCTATTATCTGTGGAATGGACATACAGACCTGTATGTGGACATCTGTCGACCGCAAAATACATACGGTCATGTGCATGTAGCGTAAAATGTTGATGTATAGAGCAAGACCCCTAAAAAAGTGGTCCCATCTGTATACTTTTCTCTGTGTCCCTGTAAAGCCCTGCCCCCTCTATGCTTTTCCTACTGTTGTCATACAGGATTCATCAGGGGAGCTGGGAGAAGAGCTAGGAATTCATATGAAGAAGTAAGGAGCATTCTCGCTCATGTCTACCCATTTCATAACAGTGATAACTAGAGTTGAGCAAACCCGTGGAAGTTCGGGTTCGCCGGGTACGGCTGAACTTTAGGTCAAAGTTCGGGTTCGGGATTTAAGTCAATGGGGACCTGAACTTCACTTTATTATTTTCCGTTATAACATAGTTATAACAGAAAATAATAGCATACTTAAAACAGAATGCTAAATGAAATGTCTATTGAGGGGTTAAAAATAAAATAAAAAACTCACCTCATCCACTTGATCGCGCACCTCATCCTTCTATCTTCATTCAGCAGGACCTGCAGTGACATCACCGCAGGTCCTTTTGCAGGTCATGAAGAAAAGAAGATAGCGGCTGCCCGGTCAAGTGGATGAGGTGAGTTTGTTTTTTTTTTAACCCCTCAATAGACATTTTATTTAGCATTCTGTTTTAAGAATGCTATTATTTTCCTTTATAACCATGTTATAACGGAAAATAATAAAATCACCCGAACTTTGCAGTTTGGGTTCGCTCAACTCTAGGGATAACATATGATAATGCATTGAATATTGTCTTACAGAGGTCATTAATTGAGTTAAATATGTCTGCATGTACAGGTGAAACTCGAAAAATTAGACTATCGTGCAAAAGTCCATTTATTACAGTAATGCAAATGAAAAGGAATTGCATTAATGCAACTTGAAATTAGAATTTTGTGAAAAGGTTCAATATTCTAGGCTCAAAGTGTCACACTCTAGTCAGCTAATTAATCCATACCCCCTGAGCAAAGGGTACCTCAAAATTGTGACTTTGGGGTTTCATAAGCTTTAAGCCATAATGATCCAATTTATAACAAATAAAGGCTTGAAATATCTCGCTTTGCATGTAATGAGTCCATCTCATACGTTAGTTTCACCTTTAAAGTTGCATTACTGAAATAAATGAACTTTGCACGATGTTCTAATTTTCCAAGTTTCACCTGTACATAACATTTGCTTTATATTTATTTTTAATATTCTGATTAACATTTTACAGCTATCACGCATTCCTTTCTGGATATTAACAGACTGGCAGGGAATTCAGATCTGATCTCTTAATCAGCTTTTTCCTACCCAAAAAATGTATTACTTATGAAGTTAAGCCGTTAGGCCACTTATTTTGTGACTGAGGTATTTCACACTGCGGATAATCCTATTTTTGTGTTTTATTAGAGTTTTGTTTATACATTTAGGCAAACCACAGAATATTATTTTTTTTTTTGTTAGTTGATTTTATTTTATGTACACCTCCCAAACCAAATTTGTTCATTTAAAATAAAAAATGAAGCCACTTTTCAAAAGAATTACATTGTCTACAGCTTCCATACAGATGTGTTTCCATGGTAACAGACAACAAACTGTACAGTCTGATCCTGCAATCATACTTTTAATCTGTCCCCTAACTTGGAAGATAGTGTGACTGCAGAATCAGGTGAACTTTGCAATACATAGTTTTAGTACTAAATTGACCATTAGTGGGTATTTTAAAGATGGTCATGGCTTAACTGGGTCAGAGGTCTAAGTCAGGATTTGGGGGATACTATCTCCCCTTATGTTGAGCACCTTAATAGGCGCGAGGAGACGTATAGGCCATACATGCTCCTCTGGAATTCTGGGAAGAAAAGCATGCAAATGAGCTCTTAACAAGCTCTGCCTCTAATGCCGCCAGATGTAAGGCAGCTATTCTATAAGTCAATGTTCGACCCTTTAAATTGACCTTGATAAATAACTTGACTATTAAGGTGCTCTCTCCCCAAGGAGAGATAGTACCCCCCAAATCCTGACTTAGGCCTCTCACCCAGTTAAGCCCGAACTCTCTGCTTTGCACTGACGAGGGGCAATCACCCTGAAACAACTGTCTGCAGATGGCTTCTTTAAAGTGTAACTACCATTTCACCACCAAAAATGAAATCCCTAACATATGTGATGCTGAAGGGAAGATATTCATGAAGCTTTATTTTTCAGTTAATTTTATCTTTCTGATGTCTGTATTCAGCCCTTAGCAACCCTATTTCTCTGTGACTCTATTTCAGCATCTTCCTAAGATTGCCTCTGCAGCACTTCTTGTGGTGATCTTTACAATGTCCTTGAGGCCATCCTGTATTTCCCTCAATTCCCATAAGCACTTGCTCTCCTCACATGAACTAGCAGGACTAATCAGAATGCAGATAACCTCCCCCACTTCCCCAGAGCAGTGTGTATCTTCTCACATACAGCTAACCAGAGACAGACAAGACCAATCAGAATGCAGATAACCCCCCCCCTCCACTACCCCAGAGCAGTGTGTATCCTCTCACATATAGCTAACCAGAGACAGACAAGACCAATCAGAATGCAGATAACCTCCCCCACTACCCCAGAGCAGTGTGTATCCTCTCACATCCAGCTAACCGGAGACAGACAAGACCAATCAGAATGCAGAAAACCTCCCCCACTACCCCAGAGCAGTGTGTATCCTCTCGTATACAGCTAACCAGAGACAGACAAGCCCTGCATTACATTTGCTTTAGCCTCTTAATAGTCACATGAAAAGGTTTTTTAGAAATCATTTTGGGGTATATATAGTGTATTATTATTTTATTTTTAGGGGGAAACATAAAAAAAACTGCAATTTTTACATTATTTTGTGGAATTTATTTACGGCGTTCACTGTGTGGTAAAAATAACATAATTTTATTATGTGGGTCACTACACTGATGTTAATGTCACATTTCTACATTTATATATACAAACCGGATTCCAAAAAAGTTGGGACACTATACAAATCGTGAATAAAAACTGAATGCAATGATGTGGAGGTGACAACTTCTAATATTTTATTCAGAATAGAACATAAATCACGGAACAAAAGTTTAAACTGAGAAAATGTACCATTTTAAGGGAAAAATATGTTGAATCAAAATTTCATGGTGTCAACAAATCCCCAAAAAGTTGGGACAAGGCCATTTTCACCACTGTGTGGCATCTCCCCTTCTTCTTACAACACTCAACAGACGTCTGGGGACCGAGGAGACCAGTTTCTCAAGTTTAGAAATAGGAATGCTCTCCCATTCTTGTCTAATACAGGCCTCTAACTGTTCAATCGTCTTGGGCCTTCTTTGTTGCACCTTCCTCTTTATGATGCGCCAAATGTTCTCTATAGGTGAAAGATCTGGACTGCAGACTGGCCATTTCAGTACCTGGATCCTTCTTCTACGCAGCCATGATGCTGTGATTGATGCAGAATGTGGTCTGGCATTATCTTGTTGAAAAATGCAGGGTCTTCCCTGAAAGAGATGACGTCTGGATGGGAGCATATGTTGTTCTAGAACCTGAATATATTTTTCTGCATTGATGGTGCCTTTCCAGACATGCAAGCTGCCCATGCCACACGCACTTATGCAACCCCATACCATCAGAGATGCAGGCTTCTGAACTGAGCGTTGATAACAACTTGGGTTGTCCTTGTCCTCTTTGGTCTGGATGACATGGCGTCCAAGATTTCCAAAAAAAAACTTTGAATCGTGACTCGTCTGACCACAGAACAGTCTTCCATTTTGCCACACTCCATTTTAAATGATCCCTGGCCCAGTGAAAACGCCTGAGCTTGTGGATCTTGCTTAGAAATGGCTTCTTCTTTGCACTGTAGAGTTTCAGCTGGCAACGGCGGATGGCACGGTGGATTGTGTTCACTGACAATGGTTTCTGGAAGTATTCCTGAGCCCATTCTGTGATTTCCTTTACAGTAGCATTCCTGTTTGTGGTGCAGTGTCGTTTAAGGGCCCGGAGATCACGGGCATCCAGTATGGTTTTACGGCCTTGACCCTTACGCACAGAGATTGCTCCAGATTCTCTGAATCTTCGGATGATGTTATGCACAGTTGGTGATGATAGATGCAAAGTCTTTGCAATTTTTCGCTGGGTAACACCTTTCTGATATTGCTCCACTATCTTTCTGCGCAACATTGTGGGAATTGGTGATCCTCTACCCATCTTGGCTTCTGAGAGACACTGCCACTCTGAGAAGCTCTTTTTATACCCAATCATGTTGCCAATTGACCTAATTAGTGTTAATTGGTTTTCCAGCTCTTTGTTATGCTCAAATTTACTTTTTCCAGCCTCTTATTGCTACTTGTCCCAACTTTTTTGGGATTTGTTGACACCGTGAAAATTGGAATCAACGTATTTTTCCTTTAAAATGATACATTTACTCGGATTAAACGTTTGATCTGTCATCTACGTTCTATTACAAATAAAATATTGACATTTGCCATCTCCACATCATTGCATTCAGTTTTTATTCACAATTTGTTTAGTGTCCCAACTTTTTTGGAATCCGGTTTGTATATTTTTTAACTATCTTTCTCTCCTCCTGTCAGCTCTGCAGCTGCTCCCTTATTCCCCTCCAGACTGACAGGGAGGGGGCTGCTTTAGCTGCTCATATCTCAGCCAGAGATATGGGCTTTGTATTGTTTGAAAGCTGACATTCCAATACCAGAATGACAGCAATATGTTTATTACAGTGGAAGATATCACTGTTAGAAATCAGGATGCAGTGAGTGCAGCTGAAAGTGAAAGTAAAAGCAGGTTTTACCCGTGATTATTCCCGACTCGATTTCTAACAGTGATTTCTCCTCTCTTGCTTGGACTTTAGCTGTCATATTGGTCTTGTATGACCAGCTTTAAGCTTTCAAACAAGACCAGTTGCATGTTTGTAGCTGCTACCATTCAGGAGAAAGCAGCATCTAAAGCAGCCCTCCCCCCTCCACTTTCTGCCCGAGCTCAGCTCCAAGGTACTTAGGGCTTTGCTCCTCCTCCCAGTGCTCTCCCTGTCTCTTGTTTATATCAGAGAGGAGACGGCCTGCACATGACAACGCTTTGAAAAGAGTCCTACTCAATGTGACAGTGACACACATTCCTGGGTGTTATTATCGCTGCAGTGGCTGCATTGCGTGTAATGTCATTCAAACTGGAAGTATATTTACCAGTACGTTCACGCAAAAACAATATATGATCAGGTCCTTTATCAATTGTAAAACCAGAGGCATTGTGTATTTGGCAACTTGTAAATGTGGTATGCAATATGTGGGAAAAACGATCCGAGAATTTCGGAGACGGATCGGTGAGCACTTAAACGATATTCGGAATGGTGCAGATACCCCTATTGCACGACATGTTGCCTCAACCCACGATAATGAGTTGGACTCAATTCATTTTCAGGGGATTGAAACAGTGAGAAGATCTGTGAGAGGTGGGGAATTTGATAGAAAAGTATTGCAAAAAGGAGGCACAATGGACCTTCAGGCTAAGTGCGGTGCGTCCTGAAGGTCTTAATGAATTTCTCTCTTTTGCTTGCTTCATTTAAGATGGTCCCATCAGACCTGTTGTGCTGGTTTTACATTAAAGGTTCATAATATCCATCTTTGATTGATCCTGTGTAATTCCCCACAATCCATCAACCCTATGAAATATTAACCAGCCTGTCCAAGGTTTATTAATCTGAGTATGGCCCTATAATGCATATATTTCTGACATCTTCCCACCGCTTTTTAAGATGTGGGTGTTTTGGTGTCAGTATCGTACTAATGGACCTGCAAATATAAATGTGTTCATAATATGATCCCATGTACTTCATTTATATTCACTTGTAGTGAGCTTATCGTCAGTATTTGGATACCTACCTGCTGCTTTATAAATTGCCAAATTATTCCTGTTTAAATCCCAGTGTTTTGACACTAGCAACGGTTCGTCCCTGGAGTGGACGGCTGACATGGGGGCAGTGGCTTACTGCGGTAACCGCATGTCTAGCTCCTTGATTGGCCGTCCGGGGGATTGACTCCGCCTTTGGTAGGAGTGGCCTAGGTGACTTAATCAGCTGTTTTCGGCGCCCGCGTCACCGCCATCCTAGCGCCAAGTTGCCGCCTCCACATGTGAGAGGGGCAGCGCTGCTTGTTTGTTTGTCAATGTTGTTTGTCTATGCCCTCAGCTACTGATGATTTGCTACAAAGAAACGCGTTGAGCATATAATGGGCGATACGTAGGCACATACAAACTGAAGCTGCTAGGTGTAGGGCGCTGTGCCGTCCCGGGCACTGTATCATCTTTACTAGGGCGACATTACTAGGGGAGTTAATAGGATGATTTGGGGGTGAAGTTATAGGCTACACAGTGTGAGTGTACACCAACGCTTTTATAGAACACTGTATATAGCATATCTGCCCACTTCTCTCCCAGCAAGTAGCTTTGTCTCCTCAGTGCCTGGTCTTTATTTGTAGACGCATCACATCATAAATCATAGTATTGGTGGATGCCCTACAATTGATAGGGGTTTATTACCTTGTAAGCTATATTTTTTGGCAGAGACATCTCCTCCGTATACCCCGCATCAAGTGATAGGGGTAGGAGGATATTCTGACCAGGTTGGTGCTAATTGTTGCATTTATAGCTGCACAAGGGATAACCCTTATTGTGATTATTATTTTGCATAGTGATTCACTCTCGTTCCAATTTTTTAAGGTGTATCAATAAAGTTCAACATTTTAAAATACACTCACCTAAAGAATTATTAGGAACACCTGTTCTATTTCTCATTAATGCAATTATCTAGTCAACCAATCACATGGCAGTTGCTTCAATGCATTTAGGGGTGTGGTCCTGGTCAAGACAATCTCCTGAACTCCAAACTGAATGTCAGAATGGGAAAGAAAGGTGATTTAAGCAATTTTGAGCGTGGCATGGTTGTTGGTGCCAGACGGGCCGGTCTGAGTATTTCACAATCTGCTCAGTTACTGGGATTTTCACGCACAACCATTTCTAGGGTTTACAAAGAATGGTGTGAAAAGGGAAAAACATCCAGTATGCGGCAGTCCTGTGGGCAAAAATGCCTTGTGGATGCTAGAGGTCAGAGGAGAATGGGCCGACTGATTCAAGCTGATAGAAGAGCAACGTTGACTGAAATAACCACTCGTTACAACCGAGGAATTCAGTAAAGCATTTGTGAAGCCACAACACGCACAACCTTGAGGCGGATGGGCTACAACAGCAGAAGACCCCACCGGGTACCACTCATCTCCACTACAAATAGGAAAAAGAGGCTACAATTTGCACAAGCTCACCAAAATTGGACTGTTGAAGACTGGAAAAATATTGCCTGGTCTGATGAGTCTCGATTTCTGTTGAGACATTCAAATGGTAGAGTCCGAATTTGGCGTAAACAGAATGAGAACATGTATCCATCCTCTGATGGCTACTTCCAGCAGGATAATGCACCATGTCACAAAGCTCGAATCATTTCAAATTGGTTTCTTGAACATGACAATGAGTTCACTGTACTAAAATGGCCCCCACAGTCACCAGATCTCAACTCAATAGAGCATCTTTGGGATGTGGTGGAACGGGAGCTTCGTGCCCTGGATGTGCATCCCTCAAATCTCCATCAACTGCAAGATGCTATCCTATCAATATGGGCCAACATTTCTAAAGAAGGCAGTTCTGAAGGCAAAAGGGGGTCCAACACAGTACTAGTATGGTGTTCCTAATAATTCTTTAGGTGAGTGTATATACACATACAAACGTTCTATTGTTCAGTGACAAGTGTTTAGAGGCGAACGTAATCCAATTATATCTCAATCAGTGAAGTGTTATTATGAGGTAAAACTGAAAAAGATTAAATTATAAAGCACAAAAGCATTTATACGTTAAAACTGGGAAAACCGTCCCAAAAATGTCACTTTTTTATTGTAGATTGTGTCTTCAGTAAATCTTGTTGGCACACAAATCAGGGGACACTATTGCATTTTTAACCCCTTAGTGACATCATTAATTTTAGACTTAAAGGGAACCTGTCATGTGGATATTTGATTATAATCTAACTAATTATATACAATCATTAACTACTAAAAAGTACCTTAGATGTATTCACTTACTGGTGTGACAGATGGTTACCTCATAATATACACACATACTAATTAGCTGATTTGAGTCCAGCGTGATGTCATTGAGTCCAGCGTATATTTAATTCAGAGCTATAGCCACTCCCCTGCCCACCTGCTGCTGATTCATATGGAAAAAAACTGTCATTCAGCAGCAGGTGGGCGGGGAGAGTCAGAAGCTCATAAATATTCATGACTCATCATTATCAGCTGGTACTTTTCAATATAAGATGTTGGCAGATTGACTGGGTCAATTAAAGAAAGTTACCCAGCATTTTGCTAAGAGAATCAGTCACTTATTTATGTTGCCCTTAGTTAGGACACCATAAAACTGGTGACAGGTTCCCTTTAAGGACCAATAATATTTCCCCCCTTTGTGTTCTAGCAGTCATAACTTTAATTGTTTTAATTGTAATTTTTTCTTCAATTTTTTTTTTCTATTTTGCAGGTTAGTTGTAGGTTTTTTTATTAACCATTTTGGGTTATATATAGTGTATTAAATACATTTTGCCCTATAAGACGCACCAGTCCATAAGACGCACCTAGGTTTTAGAGGAGGACAATAAGAAAAAAATATTTTCCATTACACCTCAGATCAGACCTCAGCTAAAAGCCCCAATCAGACCCCCAATGTTAATAAGACCCCAACAAGTCATGTGAATGACCCCTAATCAGACCTCAGACCCCAATCAGACCTCATATCAACCCCAAGCAGCCACCACTGCCTCTTATATTGGCCCCCAGCAGCCCCTATTGCCTCATATCAGTCCTCTGTAGCCCCTCATTGAATATCATATTTCCCCATTGCCTCTCAGGTTGCCCTCATTGCCTCTCATATTGCCCCCATTGCCTCTCATGTTGCCCCCATTGCCTCTTATATTACCCCCATTGCCTCTCATATTACCCCCATTGCCTCTCATATTGCCCCCATTGCCTCTCATATTGCCCCCATTGCCTCTCATATTGTCCCCATTGCCTCTCATATTGTCCCCATTGCCTCTCATGTTGCCCCCATTGCCTCTCATATTGCCCCCATTGCCCCTCATATTGCCCCCATTGCCCCTCATATTGCCCCCATTGCCTCTTATATTGCCCCCATTGCCTCATGTTTAATAAACCACTTGCCTTTCCTGCTCCTGGACACGGCCGCTCCTCCAGCGCGCTCTGTCTTCCGGCTGTGCTGTGAGGGCTGCGCACAGCATGAGATCACAGAGTGCAGTCACGCTGTGCACAGCTTACACAGCCAACAGCCGAGGACCAGGAAGCAGTGAGTACAAAGCCTTCATTGCTTCCCGGTCCTCCAATACTAATGAGCGCTTCCATAATGCGGTCATTAGTATCCGCCCCATAAGACTCAGGGGCATTTTCCCCTCCTTTTGGGGGGGGGGGGAATACGTTTTATGGGGCAAAAAATACGGTACCTTTTATTATTTTATGTTTAGGGGGAAAGAAAAAAAACTGCAATTTTTAAAAAAAAAATTTACGGCGTTCACTATGTGGTAAAAATAATATAATTTCATTATGTGGGTCCGTACAGTGATGATAATGCCACATATCTATATATTTTTATTATTTCTCCTTTCCACCTGCAGCCTGTCAGCTCTGCAGCTGCTCCCTCATTCTCCTCCAAACTGAAGGATGGGGGGGGCAGCTGCTTTAGCTGCTCATATCTCTGGTTTGGTACCAGCTAGAGATGTATTGTTTGAAAGCTGGCATTCCAAGCTTTCAGACAATACCAGAAGGACAGCAATATGTTCAGTACATAGGAAGATATCACTGATAGAAATCGGGAAGCAGTGAATGCAGCTGAAAGTGAAAGTAAAAGGAGCTTTTACCCGCGATTATTCCCAACTCAACTTCTGTTGCTTGGAATGTCAGCTTTCAAACAAGACCAGTTGTATGTTTCTAGCTGCTACCATTCAGGAGAAAGCAGCATCTAAAGCAGCCCTCCACTCTCCATTTTCTGCCCGAGCCCAGCTCGGGCAGAACAGTTGAGTGCTTTTCCCACTGCCCGAGCTAGACTCGGGCAAAACAGTTAGGCGGTTAAAGAGTCGAACATTGACTTATAGGATAGCTGCCTTACATCTGGCGGCATTAGAGGCAGAGCTTGTTAAGAGCTCAATTGCATCCCTTTCTTCCCATACTTAATATTTTAACATGCTTTACCTATTTAGTAGTTTAGCTTGGTATTTTGTAGGTTGCTTCTATTCCTAGGTGCCGTTGTTTCTCACTAATGGAGTACAGAGTCATGACCCATCAGGTTCTGATCCAGGGACTCTGTGCCCTATTTAAACCCCTTTACACCAGTGGCAGTGATAGTCTCTGACTCACTAGCTGCGTTCCTGGTTCCTTGTTCCTGTGTTTATTGGATTGCTCATTCCTCTGACCCCGGCTTGTCTTCTGACTTCTCTCTGTCTCTCATTTGATATTGTGTTGTCCATGTGGTTCTGATCTCGGCTTGTCTTCTGCCCACTCTCTGTCTCTCGTTTGGTACTGTATAGCTTGTTTGGTTCTGACCCATTTACAAACGACTCTGGTAATGTGTTTGTCTGTCTTTGCTCTTTGTCCTTCTCTGCACTTAAATAGCATGGGGGCCATAAACAAGTTGCGGTCTTGCTATCTAGGGCTTGTACTGCAAGTAGGTAGGGAAATCGGGCTGAATTCTAGCCTTAGGACTCACTGTCCTTGTCTGTCACTACCTATAGTCATTATGTAACAGCGGTTGTTCCTCTGCTTACCACCATGGTCCCAGGCTGAGTGTTTAGTGGTGAATCCAGCCCTGGGCACAGCATGTTTTCAGCTTGTTCCCTGTAGCACTTCCTTGAGGGCCAGTGCGCGTCATTTCCTGTGATTTATGGGTTTAGCACATGTGATTGTGCTTACCAATCCTAGCCCTCCTGCACCTATTTAAGAGGTCCAGCCCACTTCCCAGGTGCATGAGAATCAAGGTCCTTGTGTCCTACAAAGGCTACTGTTATCTCTGCTTGTGTTCCTTTTTACCAGACCCGTACTTGTGTTTCTGGACTCTGCTACCTGTTCGATCCCTGACTGTTTGCCTCAAATCTCCTGTTGTCAGCCCAGATTGCCTGACCAGTGCCGCCTCTTTCATGTTTGACTTTGTCTTTGCCTCATCCTTTGGTCCTCCACTGTTGCTCCTGGTTACGACATTGCCTGCTGACTATGTCTGTACCTCTGGTACCTTGCTGTGGGACCTGGACCATCTGCCTTGTGTGCCATTCCTCCTCAAGAGGTAGCAACTAGAGATGAGCAAAGTTTTAGAAAATTTGATTCGGCTCCTTCGCCGAATTTTACCAAAAAATTCACTTTGTGACAAATTACTTAGTCACAAAGCTGTTCATACATGATCGCGGCATCTGAGTGTAAAAACGGTGTAAAATTAACATAAAAAAATATGAAATCAAACTTACTACCTCAATTTGCTCGCGACTGCCTTCCGCTACCATCTTGTTCTAAGATCTGGCTTGAAAACTCGCACAGCCCGAGATGACGGCATCACGCCGGCCAGCGTGGTGACTTCATACATCCCGACACACGGGATTTCGGCCGAGAGCTTCAATCAAGATGGCGGCGGTCAGCCCGTCATGAGTAAATGGAGGAGGTATGATTTGTTTTGTTTTTTACACTATTTCAGGTTAACTCGATTCGCTACCACAAAGCACAAGGAAATCCGGCTTTGTTGCAAATCAAATTTATCCTGAAATTCGTATCGAATTCCACTTTGGTGGACTCGATTCACTCATCTCTAGTAGCAACCTCCTGTTCCCTTCGGGAAAGTCTATCCCCAACATCCGATGTACTGCCCTTAGAGGAGGTTGGTCATGTGGCACAGTGGTTTCACACCAGTTTGGTTCGTGACATGTTACAACTGATATCCACATATCACTTTTATTTAGTCTTTTTGAAAACAGAAAAAGCACTACTTTCAGATTTTTGCTATTAGTCTGTAAGAACATATACATAGCTTTATCCCATTTTTTATGTTTGTGTGGTCAGCATTGTTTTTTTTTCTGAAAATGCAGCATGTGATGTCTTCCCCCATACACTTCAGTAGGCTTTTGAAAGTGCATAAAACCACAAAAAAGTTTAAAACCTGAGATACTGGGTGTGTTTTTCTAGGCATTTTTGATAAAGTTTTAAAGACTTTTCAAAACAGGTCTGTATGCCTGATGATTCCCATTAGTTCTTTAGATTCCACTTAGGTCTTTTTCTCTTTCCAAAATATCAAACCTGTAAAGTATTAAAGCTTTTGGCCTTGCTATAATCTTTCTTAATTAAAAATTGCAAATATTTTAATCCTAATTGCACACATATATTTTAATTACTAAGCTTCTTTGTGTTGTTGCTGTTACCTGCATGTCTGTTCACACTATGGTGCCACTTGGCATGGATAAATTATTAGATTAACTTCCTTCAATATTTGCAACTACAGTTAAGAGCATTTAAGAAAAGATCTACATAAAAGACGAACAAATCTCAGAAATTTTTTAAGTACTTCAATTTGTGGTCGAAACGATTTTAAGTAAATCAAAAGTGGTCTAATTGGCCTGAAAATTGGTATATGACACTCAGGTCTCTTAGGACTCAGATGTTTTAATATCTTGTCGTTCTCAGTTTTTTTTTCGAATTTTTGCTCTCTCCCTGCCCTCTTTTAAGCTCTTTAACACAATGACAGCAATATCAAATAATGAGAGACACTGACATACAGTCCTGATCAAAAGTTTAAGACCACTTGAAAAATGGCAAAAAATCATATTTAGCATGGCTGGATCTTAACAAGGTTCCAAGTAGAGCTTGGACATGCAACAAGAAGAAATGGGTGTGAGACAAAACATTTTTTGAGCATTCAATTTAATGAAAACAACAAATAAACTGAAACAGGCTGTTTTTCAGCTGATCAGAATTTTAGGACCACATGCCTTTAAAAGGCCAAATCTGTGCAAAGATGTGGATTCATTGTCATTTTCTGTCAGGTAGTCACACGTTGTGATGGCAAAGGCAAAAAAACTCCCTTTTTGAACGTGGTCGGGTTGTTGAACTGCATAAGCAGGGTCTCTCACAGCGCGCCATCGCTGCTGAGGTGGGACGCAGTAAGACAGTCATTTGGAATTTCTTAAATGATCCTGACGGTTATGGAACAAAAAAGTAAAGTGGAAGACCCAAAAAAATTTCATCAGCACTGAGTCGGAGGATCCAATGTTTTGTCTCACTCCCATTTCTTCTTGTTGCATTTTGAAGCTCTACTTGGAACCTTGTTAAGATCCAGCCATGCTAAATATGATTTTTTTCCATTTTTCAAGTGGTCTTAAACTTTTGATCAGGACTGTATGTCAGTGTCTCTCATTATTTGATATTGCTGTCATTGTGTTAAAGAGCTTAAAAGAGGGCAGAGAGAGAGCAAAGAGGTCCAATCTTTTGTTCAAGAAAAAGAAACAAGATCCTGTGGATGAGATCCGACTGATTACTAATTTCCATAAACAATGGAGAGAAGTACGGGCGGTCTTAACCAAATACTGGGGTGTGTTACGTTTGGACCCTCAATTACAGACTTAGGTTCCCAACTATCCGCGCATTACCTACCGTAGAGCAAAAAATGTGAGGGACCATCTAGTTCGGAGCCACTACTCATTGAAGGCTCTAGGCTTTTTGGCACAAAAGGTGCACCTTGGGGTAGCAGAGTGTGGTAAATGCGTGGGATGTGCAAACATGGACAGGGCCACACACTTCTGGGATTCGGGCCACACCAAACAATATAAGATCACACACCCTATAACATGCACCACAATAGGTGTCATTTATTGGGCAATCTGCCCCTGTGATCTTATATATGTAGGCCTGACATCCAGAGAGCTTAGGCTGAGAGTCAGGGAACATATTCTCTCCATTGAGGCCGCTAAAGAAGAACAGGACACATCGCAGTTGAAGACATTGGCCAGCGGCACAACTGCGATGGATCCCTCCTAAGGTTTAGGGGGATCGACCGAGTCATTGTGTCCCCCAGGGGGGGCGATTGGAAAAAGATACTAGGCCAAAAAGAAACAAGGTTGATCTACACCTTGAATACCAACGCCCCCCTGGGTCTCAACGAGAGTAACAGCTTTGTTCCCTTTTTGTGAACTATACTAGCAGCCTCTGGCCCTTAAGACTCGCTCTCCTCTCCTCTCTCTCCTCTTTCCCCTCTCCCACAATCCTCATCCTAGCCCTGTTGCCGTATGTATTCTCGCTGTGCTTTCTCTGACTTGATGTCTCGTTACACCGACTGTTTTTATCAGTGTATTATTTTTTAACTTAACCATGTTTTTAACTGCCAATTGTATTCTTAGTTGTTTGGTTCTCCTGTTCACTTTAATCATGTGAGTTATGTCCCTCTAGAAATGCCAGGACCAGTCGATACCCACCAACTAGGCTGCCAGTGTTTTGCACCGTTGTAATTGGATACATTGTCTTGATGTTATCTGCCCATTATGGGCCCCCTTTTTCCCTCCCTTTCTTCTCCTGCTTCATCTAATTTCTGATCCATTTTCATCCCACTGGGCTCCCTATGTCAACGAAGACTCTAGACTTGGATGAATTCGTTATACAGCTATTGGCGTGGCCGGTATCATAGGCCAACCGCATGGTCCTGGGTTATTGTCATATGTTCACATGTTCATACACCGTATATATATTTATTTATTTTTATTTTATATTAGTTCTTTCACCTGCATGGCACTTAATGGCACCTTCTTCTCACTTGCACCATTTTCCGTCTATCCTGGCACTGTTTCATTATTATGTCTTAGCACAAATGAGTAGCTGCTCTTGCGGGGATTCCTTGTTCCCTGCTGTGATTTTTATTGCAGCCTTATTTTGTCTTGTTATATTAAATTGCACTGTCTAGTAATTTTTGGTGCGGGCCGTCGGACTGTCCTTTGGTCCTTCGGTACCTCACCCTTAAAACATACACATACCTATGAATTTGTATGTCCAGGATCTTGCATATGAATTGCTCTTATCTTATATTTAATAATGCTTGCTGGTGCAAACTGGGTTGGTCAATGTCCCTAACAGTGTTTTATAGATATATTTCATTGACATGTAGGGATTTTAGATATGGCCTTGCCATATTTATATGCAGAGACAGTTATTGCCATGATTCAACATGGCGCTGCTGTCCTCATTTGGGCGGATCGCATGACTTGTCGGCTGGTGTGGGCGGTCCGGGACTTTGTTGCGGCCCACCACCTTAGCCGTGCTTTCCTAGTCATGCGATCACCCTTACATCTCTTAGGCTCATTGTGGATCTCCTCTGGTATGATGCGCATGCGCGATCACCGGGGTTACCGTGTATACAAGCCTGGGAAGTGCGTTCTCATGCCGGCACTCTCGCGGGATCTTTGACCTATGCGGAGTGACGTCCCATTGCTACGTCCCTGGCTGATGTGTTCTGCGCACGCGCTGAGTAGGGGTTGTACATTGCGTACTCTTTCATCTCTGCTCGGAGCAACCCACTCACACGACACTTCCGGGTGTGCGCTGCACGCCCGCCCCCTTGCTCGGCGTTTATTCAGCACACCTGTGTGACAACTCCCACTGCATAAGTGTGGACTACTTGCTTACGCCCAGCTGGGAGCTCTCCTTTATCGTACCCTTGCCATTGGCTCTATTGGTGGGAGTTTCTGAGAGGTGGGTGGATTATAGGGGTATTTATACCTGGCTGTTGAGTAGGAGAAACCATACGCCCCCTGAAGAAGCGAGGCGAAACGCGCGTCGGGCTAGGAGCCATCACCTCATCCTTTTCTGGTCAGTATCGGCTGCTCCACTGTCAATTGTATTTTGTATTGTTGGTTGCAGGCGGGTCAGCAGCTGGTCCCAGATTACAGGTGATTACACCGTTTGCTGGCCTCCCTGCAACACTATCATGACTTTGTATATTTTCTGTGACATGTGGTGCTGTTATTGAGACTGTGTGTCTTCTGTGTGGTCATTTATAGGTAGTTTTCACCAGTTATTACAACAGTATAGACAATACCCTGTCTCATTTAGCCTTCTGTATTATCTGACTTACCAGTTTTAGGACTATAGGTGGCTCCGTGCACTTGTCACTTTATCCTCCTGCATTTTTTACCACTATTTAAATACCGCTGTATATGTATTATTCATTACTTTTGTCTTTTCATTAATAAAGATTTATCAATTATATATGTGTGTGACTTTTTAGGTTCTCAAGTAGTCTTAAACTTTTGATCAGGACTGTATATAACTATGGATAAACACATAGTTGACCTTGCTAACAAACACTGTTTAAAACACACTGTGTTGTCACATTTGTTATTCTTTTTCATATTAGAAGCTTTCCAAAAACTGTCCTTATCAGGGGCATGTGGTGTTCAAACACACAGTGTTATCAGAAACAGTGGCTTGTTGGGGGCAGGCATCAAAAATTATGCCTTAACGGGGGCAGATGCCTGCCTCTGTTCATACACACACGTTAATGTTATAAGAAACCGTGGCTTGTTCTGCACAAAGGTCCAAAAATTATGCATTAATAAGGGCAGAATGCCTACCTTTATTTATACACATGCAAGTATTAACTGTCAGAAGACACAGTGGCTTGTTCTGAAGTTGAACAAGCCTAGAAAAATACTCCCTTTCAATTGGGAGCAGCATCTGTACAGTGTGGCTGTGGAAAGGGTAAGGTGTATAGAGATAATAACTATAAGCAATAAGAGTGCCAGCAGTAGCAGCACAACAAAGAACAGGCAAGGCAGTAGGTATGTGTATGGCTGTGTTGGGGTAGTACTAGTAGTAGTGGCGGTTGTATTGGGGTAATAATAGTGGAAGTAGGGTTAATGGAAGTGTCAGTAGAGGATTAGCAGCGAAGGTTAGCAGTTAATATGGTACAGGACATGATGGTAGGCAGGCATACAGTGGCAGTGGCGTAACAGGGCTGGAAATAAATAGCCACCAGCAATGGCAGATCTATTCATCAGCCTTAAAAATAATGGTGGCTAGGTATCTTCCAGTGAGGTTGAGTCCATGCCATCAGTTCCTTAAAGACAGTAGAATCCACTAGGTCGTATGGCAGTGACTGCCACAGACAACTTGGCCAGGTGGCAGTTAAGCTTGTGCACCAGTGAATTGCTGGGCATGTAGAGTTGTTTCCTTGCAACACATTCTGTTATCAATGGCTGATGACTGAGTAGGAGTCTGAGCGAGAGAAGCAGTAATTGATGATGACAAGGACACTGCCCTACTTGTGGATGTGGCCTGGCTGCCGCAAAGGAGACCAGGAGAAGGAAGACACTCTTGTTCTAATAGCTGGTGGCCAGTTCTATTTTTGCTAGTATTTTGCTGTAAATACTCTGTATCTTGAAGTAATACAACATGTTCACTAAAATTGGTAATAATGCAGTTTTTGCAGTAAAAGGTATTCATTAAAATAGCTATAGTAATGCAGTTTTTGCAGTAAAACCCATTTACTAACACAAGTGTAGTAAAGTAGTTTTTTGTACTAAAATCTTTTTGGTCTAACTACATGTTTTCTTGCAGTAATATAACGCGTTCACTAAGGGCGGGTTCACATCAGCGTTATGGATTCCGTTTTTGTTTTCCGTTATAACATGGTTATAACGAAATCCATAAGACGGAAGTCAAAACGGAAGCCTTTAAGAGGCATTCCATTTTGATCCGTCATAATAGAAGTCTATGGGAATCAAAACAGACCCGTTATGCAAGACGGAAAACAAAAACACAGGACTTTTTTTTTCTGTTCTGCATAACAGAAACCGAACGGATCCGTTATGATTCCCATAGACTTCTATTATAATGGAAAGCAAAACGGAATGCCTTTTAAAGGCTTCCATTTTGCATTCCATCATAATACAAGTCTATGGGCAGCATAACGGATCTGTCCTGGTTTCCGTTATGCAGGACTGGACTCCTGCCAAATGGAAACCAGGACGGACCAGTTATGCTGCCCATAGACTTGTATTATGAAGGATCAAAACGGAATGCTTCTTAAAGGCTTCCGTTTTGACTTCCGTCTTATAGATTCCATTATTTTCAATAATAACCATGTTATAACGGAAAACAAAAATGGAATCCATAACGCTGATGTGAACCCACCCAAACATAGGTATACAAACGACGTTATTGCAGTAAAATGTGTTTGCTGTAAGTGAATCCTATCTTGCAGTAATACAATGCCTTCAATAAGAGGGGTATATTAATACACTGAATTGCACTAAAATGCTCAATTACAAACAGTAAATTGAGGATTGAGGTTTTTAAGAAAAAAAAGGGGCATTTGCTCAGCGTTTGCAGCAGAGTGTAGGCTACTGGGGTGCTGGCAATAAGCCATTGAACTGTAGGAATGTAAAGTTTAAAAAAAAAAAAAAAGCTGACTGAATAAGTTTCTTGCAGAATTTTGTAATGCAGAACTTGCCAGCAAAGCAAAAACTCCAAAAGGTACCCAATTACACCTCGCTGTTCTGTTCCTATAGTGTCCGTAGTACAGCTAGATTACTGGCTTTTGTCTGCAATTGCTTTTTGGCGGACACAGACACAATACATGCTATCAGGACGCAAGCTGAGAACAGAATGGTATGTAATGGCGTTCTCAGCAGACATGCCAGAATTCTGCCCCTGATTGGCTCAGAGGCTGGCAGCCTGATCAGCCAATCAGGGAGTACCCAGAAATCATTTGATCATCCATCTTCTTTCTTCCTGTCATTTTCCTTGCCAATTTTCACAGTAAAATGGCACTGGGCAATGTTTTTGCTTGATTTGTCCGAAGCGAATCACCAAAACTTTGTTTGCCAGACTAATTTGTGTGAAATTTGTAGCAAAAAGTTCAAGGAAAGTAGCTAATTTGGAGCTCTCAAAAATGAGGCCAACCTCATATAATGCTTATCAGACCTCATTAATCAAAACTGTCTTACAGTAAAACTGTCTTAGTTGCCTATAGCAACCATTTAGAGCTCAGCTTTCATTTTACCAGAGCAGTTAAAGAAATGACAAAGGCCCATCCTTCCCTGACGGTGGAGTGGTGCCCTGTGGAGAGTGCAGTAGTGTTGTGTATGCCACATTTCTTTCATCTTCTAGCGAGGGTTATACGGATCCCTAGAACATCTCTCAGGCAAACAACACCAAGGCAGGAAATCAGACAACAAGGGAATGATCAACACGAATACTATATTAACAGAAAACCAGACAAGACAGGAAGCTGGACCAGCAAGAAAGGGTATAGTGGCAGGTAATACCACTAGACCAAGTGCACTGGTTTGACTTGGGGCCAAACCCATAGGATGGAAACTCAGTGATCCCCGTTTTTCACATATCCCCTGATGGTGGGGATGAACTTAGCCAAGGGCTCATGGATTGCACCTCTAGGATGGCCCCCGTGCACTTGGCCACTTACCTGCAGGGACTGACGTTGGTGCAAGACCAGCGGTCCAGACAAACATGAGACAGGCTGGAACCCAGGCACACAAACAGGAACCCAAACATAATCACAGGACACTGTTCAGACAGGACATACCAGGAACCAGAAAACAAGACAGATGCCTAGACCCCATGCGGAATGGATGCATGACGGTCACAGACAGAGTTGCTAACAAGAGACAAGCAGATGCCTGGACCCCATGTGGAACGGATGCATGGCGGTCACAGGCACAGCTGCACCACAAGACACAAAACCGGACTAGCAGATGCCTGGTCTTCATGCGGTGTAGTCCATGGGTGGACAGGCAAAAACAAGAATGCAAGGAAACATCAAGCAGGGACCAAGACAAGGTCATCTTGATGTTTCACAAGGTGACAACACAGACAGGGTAGATGGAATAACCCCAGGTCAGGTGCATAGATCCAGCACCCAGCAAAGCTGGAGACAGACCGAAACCAACCCACAGCTCACAGAATAATAAAACAGGGTAACTAGGTCATCTGGCCACCTAGCAGACACATCCAAATCAGAACAGGGTACTTTAATCCCACACAAACCAGGAGTAACAAGAGCCACAGCAGGGAACAACACAGGGGACAGTTCACACACAGGTCACATATACTGCAGCCACCACGCCCAAACAACCGGCATACACGCAGGGCCGGTGCAAGGATTTTTGCCGCCCTAGGCAAGATAAAAATTGCCGCCCCCCCCCCTTATCAGATGATCTGCCCATATCATGACATCACATATGTTCCACCCCTTTCTCAGCTTTTAAATTAAAAGAACTGCTATGTTTCCCTTACGGTTAATCTAGCTTCTTGTAGCTGTCCCTTTTTGCGGAACGGAATTGCGGCCCCGGATCCGCAATTCCGATCCTGAAAAAAATAGAACATGTCCTATTCTTGTCCGCAATAGCGGACAAGAACAGGCATATTCTCTTAGTGCCGGCAATGTGTGGTCCGCAAAATGTGGAACGCACATTGCCGCTGTCCGTGTTTTGAGGATCCGCAAAAAACACACACGGATGTGTGAATGGACCCTAAATGTGAGGTAAATTAGTTTCCAATGTAGTATTAATAACTAAACAATTACATAATAAACATATTACATTGTCTACTTACCACCAGGACAGTAAGATGATCTGGTCTCTGGCTGCAGTCTGGCTCTGGGGACTCCCTCGTCACTCTCTTCTCCCCCCCTCCCTCCCTCGTCACTCTCTTCTCCCCCCCTCCCTCCCTCGTCACTCTCTTCTCCCTCCCTCGTCACTCTCTTCTCCCTCCCTCGTCACTCTCTTCTCCCTCCCTCGTCACTCTCTTCTCCCCCCCTCCCTCGTCACTCTCTTCTCCCCCCCTCCCTCCCTCGTCACTCTCTTCTCCCCCCCTCCCTCCCTCGTCACTCTCTTCTCCCCCCCTCCCTTGTCACTCTTCTCCTCCCCCCCTCCCTTGTCACTCTCTTCTCCCCCCCCCTCCCTCCCTCCCTTGTCACTCTCTTCTCCCCCCTCCTCCCTTGTCACTCTGCCCCCCCCCTCCCTTGTCACTCTCATTTTACACCCCCCCCCTTGTCATTGTCATTTTACACCCCCCCTTGTCACTGTCATTTTACACCCCCCCCTTGTCACTGTCATTTTACACCCCCCCCCCCTTGTCACTGTCATTTTACACCCCCCCCCCTTGTCACTGTCATTTTACACCCCCCCCCCTTGTCACTGTCATTTTACCCCCCACCCCCGTCACCTCTAGTGTAGCGTGGCCGGGCTCTGTTCGGTCCGCGGTACAGGAGCATTTGTTTCTTGTACCCGGCCGGACTGACAGGAAGTGCACACTAAGTGAGCACTTCCTGTCAGTCCGGCCGGGTACAGGAAACAAAAGCTCCTGTACCGCGGACCGAACAGAGCTCGGCCACGCTAGTCCGCTACACTAACAACAGCAGTAGCACAGGGCAGACACAGCAGGCTGCGCAGCACTGAGCCGGAGATTCTTTAGAGCGGCAAGCGCTCAAAAGGCGCAGCATGAGGGGCGCCGCCGGCCGCCCGCCCGAACTTATATAACAAACTTTTTTTTTTTTTACTCCGCAAAAGGGCGCCCCCTGCTAGATGGCGCCCTAGGCGACTGCCTAAGTCGCCTTACTGGTGGCGCCGGCCCTGCATACACGGAATCCACCATAGCCAGTATGAGTGTAAGGGCAGCCAGCCTACACAGCCTTAAACCTTAAACAATAGGGAACTGAACAGTGAAGGATACAGGGAGACAAATAAAAGCCACAGTTCACACATGGGAATCCACAACTACATGTAGCTCATAGCAACCAACCTACACGGAACCACCATAGTCAGTACGCCAGAGCTACTGAAGCCAGTATGTACTGCAACCTGTGACACAGTGGAGGTCTATGCACACATAGGCTTATTTACAGAAACAGAGGATTGTTTTGCTGGTCAGTTTCTGGACCTGTCCATTCCAACAGAAAGTAGTATACATGGTTTTCTGTGAAAAAGGCATAACTCAGGATCTGTTCTTTAGGGAAGTGGACGTGCCTAAGGCTCAAGAAAGCGCACAATAGGGTAGTACGTTCGATTAGATGGTAACAAAGGTGTACACTGAAGGGTCACCTTGTGGGGTTGTGCTAAGATAGGCACAACCCTATTGAAGGCTTGTGACACAAGAGTCGGTCCTTGGGTGTGCTGCCCCAGATCGGCGTTCCTTCAGAAGGGATGTCCAGTCCCTCCGGAAAGGTGCTTTAGGTAAAAAGGAAATCCTGCCCCGGCGCTTCAAACCCAATTCAGACGGTCTTGGATGTAGAAAGGTTTCTTTATTCCATTAAAAATGCGCACAAGTAAAAACAACGCGTTTCGGGGAGTTCAGAACCCCTTATCAGGTTGACAACTCAGGATCTGTGGCTGACACAAAAATAACATCCAACCATGAGTTTGAAAGTCTTTTGTTGGTGCATACATTCAGCAGGGGATTAGGAGAAGCTTGAGGAAATTGATCCAAAAATTTGGATCAATTTCTTCAATTTCAATAGACGCACATCAGCAGTACAACATAGTGACGTGTAATGAAATCACCTGAAGCCATACCAAGTGTCAGTTGTTCACTGATTTGCCTTATCTAGTAAAAGACAATTGGGCCTCACACACAAAAAAACATAGTATGTAGTGTTGAGCGAAGCGAAGCATTTGAAATGGTATTTTGTGCGAAGTTTAGGAAAACTTCTAGTCGCATTGAAGCTGAATTTTTTTGTGGTAACGAATCAGGTTTTCCTAAAATGGCGGCTGCACATATTACAAAGAGAAAGTATGAAGCCCAGGAACGCAAGATCACCCATAATGCCGTGCAACCAGCTAATCCGCAGATAGCCCATCCCCTGTGATGTCACAGCGCTATATAACCCTCATACAGTGCTGTCTCCGCCATTGTCCTATGAGCTGAGCATAAGGAGAGATGTGGCAAGTGCTCCTGCACTAGGGACAGTGTTGCTGTAATAATACAGAGGCCATGTTTGATCCATGCACCATGTTCGCATCTGGTTTTAACCCTAATAATTTCAAAAGCGAAATACCATTGTTAGGGGTCAGTATTGGGCCCTATTCTCTTCAATATGTCTATTATTGATCTTGTAGAAGGCTTGCACAGTAAAATATCAATGTTTGCAGATGACACTAAATTGTGTAAAGTAATTAACATGGAAGAGGACAGTATACTGCTACAGAAGTATCTGGATAGATTAGAGGCTTGGGCAGAGAAGTGGCAGATGAGGTTTAACACAGACAAATGTAAGGTTATGCACATGGAAAGGAATAATGCAAGTCACCAGTACATACTAAATGGTAAAACATTGAGTAACACTGACATGGAAAAGGACCTAGGAGTTTTAGTGGATAGCAAACTAAGCTGTAGAAACTAGTGTCAGGCAGCTGCTGCCAAGGACAATAAGATAATGGGTTGCATCAAAAGGGGCATAGATGCCCGTGATGAGAATATAGTGCTACCACTTTACAAATCACTGGTCAGACCACACATGGAGTACTGTATACAGTTCTGGGCTCCTGTGAACAAGGCAGACATAGCAGAGCTGGAGAGGGTCCAGAGGAGGGCAACTAAAGTAATTACGGGAATCAGAGAATTACAGTACCCTGAAAGATTATCAAAATTAGGGTTATTCACTTTAGAAAAAAGACAACTGAGGGGAGATCTAATAACTATGTATAAATATATCAGGGGTCAGTACAGAGATCTATCCCATCATCTATTTATCCCCAGGACTGTGACTGTGACGAGGGGACATCCTCTGCGTCTGGAGGAAAGAAGGTTTGTACACAAACATAGAAGAGGATTATTTACGGTAAGAGCAGTCAGACTATGGAACTCTCTGCCTGAGGAGGTGGTGATGGTGAATTCACTAAAAGAGTTCAAGAGGGGCCTGGATGTATTTCTGGAGTGTAATAATATTACAGGCTGTTAGAGATGGGTCATTCAGGGAGTTATTCTGATTGCCTGATTGGAGTTGGGAAGGAATTCTGGATCAACTTCCAGAATGACAGGATGAACTGGATGGACGGATGTCTTTTTTTAACTCACCATATACTGTACAGGAGAACAGGAGCCACTGCATACATGGTCCGGCTTCCCCAATCTCCGCCAGGGGAGCTAGAGCACACCCGGATCACGGCATCTGAAGGGTTAAAAGTCAGCGTCCAGCATTACCGCTAGTCGTGGACATTAGTGCCGGGCGCCTGCTCTTCAAAACAGCAGACACCCGGTGGCCATTTTTAAATGCCCGGTCGCCAATGTAAATTTACTGTCGGCAGTCAGGAAAGGGTTAACTTCCAAGCCTTCACTGAGATTGGGCCACCAAGTTATAAGAATATGATTAGGCAGAGTGGCCTGGGTATACTTGATTTATAGCAATTTGTGACTAATTAATTCGGAACAAATCAAATTTGTTGGTTACAGTGGCATGCCCATACCTGTCACTCCAGCCTATCCGTCCGTCAAGACACCTGTCACTCCAGCCTCCTGTCTGTCTGTTAAGACACCTGTCACACCAGCCTATCTGTCCGTCAAGACACCTGTCACACACTCCCAAGTTACATTTAAAAAAAAATTAACCCTGTCACTTTGTGTGCCATCCTCCTGTGTGTGCATATTCGTGTCCTGTGCTTGAGTGGCACCAGTCTGTAAAATATAAGTCTCCTATGCCCCATGTGGATTTATGCCACCTATAATTGTAAAATAATACATTAATTAACCTCTTTTCTGCCCCAATAAGGATATTGGCACAACTATGGCCCCATACTAGACCAGTGTATATAATTTTCAGCCTCCTGAGGCTCATCGCCAGCCATCTGTGCTACCTGTGACACCTGTCAATAACTGCCAAGTGACTCAGGGAGTTTTTATCCTGAAGGATATACAGGATTTAAGTTTTCTGATCAATAAAAATAAAATAAAAAGACCCAAAAAAAATCTACGTTGGTTTACAGTTTAAAATGGCTAAACGGCTTTTAGCTGCGGAAGAGGCATATGCCCTGCTTTTGAGGACACTGATTTCAACAGTGGAGATGAAGTGACATATTTAGTTTCATCTTCCTCAAATGATTCATCTAATGATGAACCCCCTCGTAGGGGTCCTAGGGGTAGTGTGCAGTCGCAGCCCCGCACAAGTGACTTTTCATGGATCCCTGCAGATAACTATGTGCACCAGGTGCCTGAATTTACAACCACTCCAGGCATCAATGTAGATACCACAGGTTTCAGTGAAATTCATTCTTTCAAATTATTCTTCACTGATGACCTAATTAACTTGATGGTGGAACAAACAAATATACGGTATATGCAGAGCAATTTATTGCCTCCAATCCAGAAAGTTATCTTTCAAGGCCCCACAAATGGACCCCTACTGAGCCGACTGAAATGCTAAAGTTTTGTGGACTTCTCCTAAGCATGGGCATTATAAAAAACAACAACAATACATTCATATTGGAACAAAGATATTCTTTATCACACTCCTCTTTACTTTCTTGCCATGCCCCGGACCCGTTTCGAAGCTATTCAAAGATTTCTACACTTCAGCAATAATAATGAATGCCCACCCCCAAGCGACCCCAGTTATGATAGACTCTTTAATATTAGGCCAGTGATTGACCACTACAATTCCAAATTTGGTCAAGTATATACCCCCCAAAAATGCCTCTCAGTGGATCAATCATTGGTCCACTTAAAAGGCCGATTACATTTCCGCCAGTACCTGCCCAATAAAAGGGCTAGGTATGGCGTGAAGTTGTATAAGGCCTGGGAAAGTGTACCCGGGTATACATTGCGCTTTCGTATTTACGAGGGAAAAGGATTCAAAAATTTTGCCACCCGATTGTCCCCCGGTTTTGGGAAGTGGGAAGATAGTATGGGATTTAGTTCACCCCCTGTTTGACCACGGATACCATCTATATTTGGACAACTTTTACAATAGTGTCCCTCTCCTGAAGTGCCTTGCTGCCAGAGGCATAGGCACATGTGGCACAATTAGACTAAATCAAAAAGGGCTCCCTAAATCCTTTATAGATCAGACAGTGCGTCGTGGGGAAAGCAGGGCTGTTTGCTCTGAAAATTTGATGTTGCTAAAATACAAGGACAAACGGGATGTTCTTGTGTTAACTACCATCCATGCAAATCAATCCTCCCCAGTCCCAGTCCGAGGAACCACAGAGCAGAACACCAAGCCTGTGTATATCCATGATTACAACCAGTTCATGGGCGGAGTGGATCTTTCAGACCAGGTACTACAGCCCTACAGTGACTTAAGAAAATCTAAGGTGTGGTACAAAAATTAGCCGTGTACCTAACCCAAGTGTCACTATATGGGGGGACCTTCTTGGAATTTCAGGAAAAAATAATAAAAAAAATTGATTTTTTGGTGTTTAGGAAGGAAAGGGCAGTATTTCAGTCAGCAATGTACTCTGGCCTCAGGGTGTCTTCAAATGTGACATGGTGCCTGAAAATTATTCCACCAAAATCTGCCCTCCATAAGCCACACGGTGTTCCTGCCATTCTGAGCCCTGCTGTGCGCCCATACAGCAGGCTAAAAGCACATATGGGATGTTTCCTGAATGGGGAGAAAATGGGGAACAGATACTGGGGTGCATTTTCTCCTTTAACCCCTTGTGAAAGTGAAAAACTGGGGTCTGCTAGTAATTTTTCATTTTCAGATATGTGTGCTTTGAAATGCTTTAACAAGTGTTTCTGCCTTCTGTGAGACACCTGTTTGCTGAAAAGTACCCTTTCCATTACTTAAAATGTTCGAACGGGGGTGCTCTTTCCAAAATCGGGTCACTTCTTGGGGTTTCACCTCAGTGTGTCTTCATATGCGACATAGCTCCCAATTACCATTCCAGCTAAATCCGCTCTCCAAAAGCCATATGGTGCTCCTTCCACTCTGAAGCATGCTGTGTGCCCATACATCAGTTTTTGAGCACATATGGGGTGTTTCTGTAAACTCTAGATTCAGGGTAATAGATTTTGAGTTTTGTTTGGCTGTTAATCCTTGATGTGTTGCAGAAAAAATTATTCAAATTTAAAATCTCCAAAAAAAAGTGAAATTATAAAATGTCATTCCCATTTACCTTTAATTCTCGTGGAGCACCTAAAGGGTTAACAACATTTCTAAAATCAGTTTTGAATAGCTTGAGGGGTGTAGTTTCTAAAATGGGGTGATTTATGGGTGGTTTCTAATATGTAAGCCCCAGCAAGTGACTTCATAACTGAACTGGTCCTGAAAAAGTTGGGTTTTGGAAATTTTCTAAAAAAAATTAAGATTTGCTTCTAAACTTCTAAGCCTTCTAACGTCTCAAAAAAATAAATTATAATTTATTATGATGTAATTTTCTAAATGATCCAAACATGAAGTAGACATATGGGGAATGTAAAGTAATAACTATTTTTGGAGGTATTACTATCTATTATAAAAGTAGAGAAATTGAAATTTGGAAAGTTGCTAACTTTTCCAAATTTTTGGTAAATTTGGTATTTTTTTATAAATAAAAATGAAATATTTTGACTTAATTTTGCCACTGTCATGAAGTACAATATGTGACGAGAAAACAATCTCGGAATGGCCTGGATACCGTATTTTTCACCCTGTAAGACGCACCGGCCCATAAGACGCACCTAGGTTTTTGAGGAGGAAAATAAGAAAAGCACAGGTGTACTTTTGGTGGGTTTTGAACTAATGGTGGTCTGTGCATGACACTACTATGGGGGATCTGTGGATGGCACTGTTATGGGGGGATCTGTGGATGGCACTGTTATGGGGGGATCTGTGGATGGCACTGTTATGGGGGATCTGTGGATGGCACTGTTATGGCGGGATCTGTGGATGGCACTGTTATGGGGGGGATCTGTGGATGCACTGTTATGGGGGGTGATCTGTGGATGGCACTGTTATGGGGGGAGATCTGTGGATGGCACTGTTATGGGGGGGGTGATCTGTGGATGGCACTGTTATGGGGGGGTGATCTGTGGATGGCACTGTTATGGAGGGGGATCTGTGGATGGCACTGTTATGGGGGGTGGATCTGTGGATGGCACTTCTATATATGTGTCACCCACAGATCCCCCACCCCATAACAGTGCCATCCACATATCCCCCACCCCATAATAGTGGTATCCACAGATGCCCTAATATACCAGAGCTAAACCTGTGGGAGGGGCCAGTGGCATGCAAATGCAGCGGGGCCGGTGAGGTCACTGTACTCCGGCCCCTTCGCTCACTCACTGCTTTATTGCCTAAACCTTTTATAATAATAACTTTAATTGAAGTTCCGATCCCCAGCCCCATCTGTACTACTTACTACATGTCATGTAGCAGACAGGGCGGGGGCGGCCGGCCGTAACTCACTGATGTCACGTGCCTGCGCCGCCTGCCCTGCTCTGCCTGCTACAGGACATTTAGTAAGTAGTACAGATGGGGCTGGGGATCGGAACTTCAATTAAAGTTATTATTATAAAAGGTTTAGGCATTAAGGAAGGAAGTGAGTGAGCGGCGGGGCCGGAGTACAGTGACCGCACCGGCCCCGCCACATTTGCATGACACCGGCCCCTCCTCCCTCCCCCCTCCAGCTGATACATCGCAGTCTGCGATGTAAAGTGGCAGCATTCGTTCCATAGGATGCAGGGGCATTTTCCCCCCACTTTTGGGGGGGAAAAGTGCGTCTTATGGGGCGAAAAATACGGTAAGTAAAAGCGTTTTAAAGTTATTACCACATGTCAGATTTGCAAAATTAGACTGCGTCCTGAGGGCGAAAAATGGCTGTGTCCTGAAGGGGTTAAATGGGTTGTCTGCTTTTTTTTTTGTATAAGCGCTGCCTTCTCTGCTCTGTTTACCTGCTCATTACTGCAAATGCTACTGCGAGCAGGTGAACAGAACAGAGAAAGCAGCTCTCATATGAGCGCTGCCCTCTCTTAAAACAGCTGGGGGCTGTGGGCACAGAGGGCATTACTACTGGGGAGGGGGCACAGAGGGCATTACTATTGTGAAGTCTGCACAATGGGCATTTCTACTATGGAGGGGACACAGAGCCAGATGGCATTACTACAATGAAGGGGGCATAGTGCGCATTATTATTGTGAAGGGGGCACAATGGGCATTATTACTGTGAAGGGGGCACAATGGGGATTTCTACTATGGAGAGGGCACAATGGGCATTATTACTGTTAAGGGGCACAATGGGGATTTCTACTATGGAGGGGCCACAGAGGACATTACTAGCACAGTGGGCATTACTTCTATTAAGGGGGCACAATGGGCATTATTACTGTGAAGGGGCAAAATGGGCATTATTAGGGTACTTTCACACTAGCGTTTTTCTTTTCCGGTATTGAGTTCCGTCACAGGGGCTCAATACCGGAAAAAACTGATCAGTTTTATCCTAATGCATTCTGAATGGAGAGCAATCCGTTCAGGATGCATCAGTTCAGTCCCTCTTGGGTTTTTTGGCTGGAGAAAATATCGCAGCATGCTGTGTTTTTCTCTCTGGCTGAAAATCCTAAACACTTGCCGGGAATGCCGGATCCGGCATTAATTTCCATTGAAAAGTATTAGTGTTGGATCCGGCATTAAAATTGCCGCATTGACGGATTCATTCTTCCGGCCCGCGCATGCGCAGACCTTTAAATCTGTGAAAAAAATTAATACCGGATCCATTTTTCCGGATGACACCGGATAGACGGATCCGGTATTTCAATGCATTTGTCAGACGGATTTGCATCCGGATCCGTCTGACAAATGCCATCTGTTTGAGTCCGGATTGCCGGATCCGTCAGACAGTTCCGGCGACAGAACTGCCTGCCAGAATCCTCTGCCGTGTGAAAGTACCCTTTTCCGGTATTGAGTTCCGTCCTAGGGGCTCAATACCGGAAAAAAACTGATCAGGTTTATCCTAATGCATTCTGAATGAAGAGCAATCAGTTCAGGATGCATCAGGATGTCTTCAGTTCAGTCACTGTACAGTTTTTGGACGGAGAAAATACCGCAGCATGCTACGGTATTTTATCCATCCAAAATTCCGGAACACTTGCCGAAATGCCGGATTCGGCATTATTTTCGATTGATATGCATTAATGCCGGTTCCGGCCCCAAGTGTTCCGGAAAAACGGATCCGGTTTTGCGGTCTACACATGTGCAGACCTTTAAAAATGTGAAAAAGATAAATACCGGATCCATTTTTCCGGATGACAACCAGAGAGCCGGATCCGGTATTGCAATGCATTTGCAATACCGTAATGGTACCCATTTGCATACAGATTGCCGGATCTGCCTGCTGGAATCCAACAACGCAAGTGTGAAAGTACCCTTACTATGACGGGGGCACAGTGGGCATTATTACTATAAAGGGGGCACAAGGGGGATTATTACTGTGAAGGGGGCACAAAGAGGGCATTGCAACTGTGAAAGGGGCACAGAGAGGGCATAACTACTGTGTGGGTGCTAGCCACATACTAGTACTCCTTAATGCTTGTTAAGATTCCTTTCTAATGAGCGATGGTGGGGGCTAGGAGTGACCTTGAAGTTATAGTAACTTTCCACAAGAAGCTCACAGTTCATTAATGTAAAATGGCAGTATGAAGTACAAACATGAAGTCTTAACCCTCACAAGGGGGTACAAGTATTGGGGGAAGGGGGGTGGGTGCCAGAGAAAGTACCCACCCCGGGTGCCAAACACCCTAGGCACGCCACTGGTTGTTAGTGTTGCCTACGGCCATTGGTTAGTGCACCTTTTTTATTAGCTTCCTGCTTGACTTCCTTTATTTCACCCACTCAGGCTCCCCTACTATGTCTGCCTCTCTTTCCACCTGCCAGTTTGCTATGCCACAAAGTCATAGTTACACTTGAAGAATATGGACAAAAAAACGACTGTCATAAAAAAGCAAACCTAAAAAATGTATTAATATGTCATCATAGTGGACTTCAATCCGAATTTCAGGGGAAATTAGATTCGCTGCGAAGCCAAATTTCCTTGTGCTTTGTGGTAACGAATCAATTTTCCCTACAATGGTGGTAAAAAAAAAAAAATCCTACTCACTTCACCCATTAGCACGCAATGACGTCATCACACACCGTGCGATGAACGCAGCATCTGAGGGGTTCAATGACGGGGGGGGGGGGGGGGGGGGGCTGGCGCAATCACTGCTCCCCATCATTGCGCCCGCCACTCACAAAGAAATGCATTTCAGACTTAAAATAATTTGTCACAAAACTAATTTTGTGAAATTCGGCGAAGCAGCTGAATCAAATTTTTGAGAACTTCGCTCATCTCCAGTCATCACCCCTTCCTAAAAGATAAGTTAAGCCCCTCAGCAATATCTAGAATGAAGATAGGAGATACAGTATTTGAGATGTTTATTCGGAAGTACTCCTATGCACTCCCCATAAACACTAATTTGGGCTCTGAACTAATCTCCTCTTTTTATGAACAGGACACTACTCACACAGGACATCACCCTTCCACAACACTTTGCCTCTACCATCTCTATCCGCAGTCTACGATTCTGATCAGTGACTGCAGCTTAACTGCATTGTGTATAGGAGTTCCTCTCTCCATATAAACTTGGTCTGCTGTTCTGTATCTCCCTCATGCTTTACACTGCAGCACTACCTGTTCAATTTTGCTGCTGTGTGTAAGTGGAAGGTGAGTACATGGAGAGATGATTAGCTAACAGTAAGGACAGAAGATTATAAAATACAGGGACCCAAACCCTCAGACAGGGGCGTAGCTAGAAATGACTGGGCCCCATAGCAAAAAAAAATTATGGGCCCCCTCCCGGATCTCCCACCCCCACACACCTCTCGGACCTCTCCGCCACATCCGTAGGACTGAGCACAGACAGTTAGTCACTGGCAACGCATTTGTGCCAGTGTAGGAAATGTATGAATCTAAATGTCTGTGTATTAAAGAAAATTGTTAAATTGTAATGGGGTCTGTAACACAAGAAGGTGAAAGTACATATCGTGGGGTGTGTATGTGTATTAGACAGAAGGTAGGGATATGTATATTGTGTAGTGTGGGTATTAAGGAGAGTAAGGGGTATATATCTAGTGCTGATACACGTGTAGGTGAAGAGCCGCTTTGACATAATTCGTCTCTTTTATATTATAAGCTCCCCTTATATATAATTTACTTACAGTTCTGAAGACTCAGGGGTGCTGGCAGGCTTGGCCTCAGGGGTGCTGGCAGGCTTGGTCTCAGGGATGCTGGCTCGCTTGGCCGGGCAGAAGGAGTTTGGGAGACTGTGAGGCCTTTTTTCTCCAAGCTGCTCCGGAAAAAAAATATTTTTCATTATACCTCAGGTCAGACCACCAATCAGACCCCCAATGTTAATCAGATCTCAGCTAACAGCCCCAATAAGATCCCCAATGTTAATAAGACCCCAATAAAACCTCAGATCACACCTCAGCTCATACCCCAATATGAATGACCCCCAATCAGACCTCAGATAAGAGCCCTCAGTAGCCTCATAGTAGCCCCAAGTAGCCTCTCCATCAGCCCCCAGTAGCCTCTCCATCAGCCCCCCAGTAGCCTCTCCATCAGCCCCCCAGTAGCCTCTCCATCAGCCCCCGGTAGCCTCTCCATCAGCCCCCCAGTGCCTCTCACCAGCCCCCAGTACCATCTCCATCAGCCCCCAGTGCGCCCTCCCCGGTATTAAAATCATTGGTGGGCAGTGTGCCCTCCCCAAACCCCCCCTCCAGGTATTAAAATCATTCATTGGTTGGGCAGTGTGCCCCCCCCCCCCCCGGTATTAAAATCATTGGTGGGCAGTGTGTCCCCTGCCCTCCCCTGTATTAAAATCAATTATTGGTGGGCAGTGTGCCCCCTGCCCTCCCCTGTATTAAAATCATTAATTGGTGGGCAGTGTGCCCCCCTGCCCCCCCCCCGGTATTAAAATCATTGGTGGGCAGTGTGCCCCCCCTCCCTGTATTAAAATCATTCATTGGTGGGCAGTGTGCCCCCCCTCCCCTGTATTAAAATCATTCATTGGTGGGCAGTGTGCCCCCCCTCCCTGTATTAAAATCATTCATTGGTGGGCAGTGTGCCCCCCCTCCCCTGTATTAAAATCATTCATTGGTGGGCAGTGTGCCCCCCCTCCCCTGTATTAAAATCATTCATTGGTGGGCAGTTTGTCCCCCCTCCCTGTATTAAAATCATTCATTGGTGGGCAGTGTGCCCCCCCTCCCCTGTATTAAAATCATTCATTGGTGGGCAGTGTGCCCCCCTCCCCTGTATTAAAATCATTCATTGGTGGGCAGTGTGCCCCCCCTCCCCTGTATTAAAATCATTCATTGGTGGGCAGTGTGCCCCCCCTCCCTGTATTAAAATCATTCATTGATGGGCAGTGTGCCCCCCTCCCCTGTATTAAAATCATTCATTGGTGGGCAGTGTGCCCCCCTCCCCTGTATTAAAATCAATCATTGGTGGGCAGTGTGCCCCCCCCCCCCTCCCCTGTATTAAAATCATTAATTGGTGTGCCTCCCCTCCCCCTCCGGTATCAAAATCATTGGTGGGCAGTGTGCCCTCAAGCCCCCCCATCAGTGATGTCAGCGGCAGTTACTCTGCAGCATACTTACATCATTACATGTGGCCGCCTGGCGCTCTTTCTTCTTGTAACTAGAGATGAGCGAACTTCTGTTTTAAATTCGGCGTCTAAAGTTCGGCTTCCGGTTAGCGGAGGATCCCGATATGGATTCCGAATTCCGTTGTGGTCCGTGGTAGCGGAATCAATAATGGCCGATTATTGATTCCGCTACCACGGACCACAACGGAATTCGGAATCCATATCAGGATCCTCCGCTAACCGGAAGCCGAACTTTAGACGCCGAACTTAAAACAGAAGTTCGCTCATCTCTACTTGTAACGCGTCACAGGTCTGTGAGGCGCATTGCTTATGCTTATAGCAATGCGCCGCACAGACCTGTGTCGAGTTACAAGAAGGAGCGCCCGGCGGCCACAGCGCATGATGTAAGTATGACTAACTGACCATGGCAGCCAGGAATTCAGTAGCGTCCTGGCTGCCATGGTAACCGATCGGAGCCCCAGCATTACACTGCTGGGACTCCGATCGGAACTGCCGCTGCCGCTAATGAGGAGAGGGGGGGCCCCGATCGCACTGCCACTTGAATATATTTTTTTTTATCCTCAGCTGGCATCCTGGGCCCCCATTGGCGTAGGGCCCCATAGCCATTGCTATGGCTGCTATGGCGATCACTACGCCACTGCCCTCAGATAGAAGAGGACTATAAGGAAGCTGTAGATGGAGGGGAGGAGCATTAATAAGGCGGAAGGGCATGGGGAGGTGCTTTCACCAGCCATTGATTAGTAAACTGTTGACTCCTCCTCCTGAATGGTGCAGGACTCGCTGCGGAAGGAGAGGTTTTAGGGAAGTTGCTTGGGGTGTTTCCAAATTTTGCGCCTAGTTACGCCTTTGGGTACAGTAAGGTGTCATAGACTACTTTGGGGGCTGTATTATGGCTGCATTCCACTTGCATATTACTCTGGTGTCAATGGGTGGCCGAAATTAAATGGACTCTACAATTTGGACAACCCCTTCGTAATCACCAGTGTGGGCACAACACAAAAATACACATCTCCTATACTGCAGACCTCTTTATGAGAAGGACGAGGCCTTATCAAAGCAATCAATAAAAACAACAAAAGAAAAAGAGGAGGCGGCACAGTTGCTACACACTAAACAGTCTCCACTGCAAACCAACTGGCGATCCACCACACGTCTATGCCTCCATTACAATGTAGCAGTGCTCAAGCCCAACAGCAATAAATATAGTCCAATGTGAAGAAAACGATAAGGGTGGCACTAACCAATGTAGTAAAAAAAAGAATAATCCTTTATTTCATCCGGGATAACATTCAGCAGAGCTCATGGGGCGAGATGTCAGTTTCTCAAACATAATAGCGACGACGGCCGTTTAGCGCGGCTTTGCACTTCCTCGGGCCACTCTGATCCTTACTTTTCAGAAAAGAGGTTCTGCAGCATCTCCATCTCAAATTCCGTAATTTTATTTAAAGAATTAGAATGTTTCATATAATATAAAGATCTAACCCCTAAGTTTTGGAACTAAACATAAAAAAAAAAATCAGCAACCAATTCAAACTAAAAATGTGAAGCAGAAAATGTACTGTAAAGGTAAAAATCTATGTATCCTCGAAAACAGAAAATCTGCATCCATTAAACAAACACTATACATATATCTTAGTTCAGTAACATATTATATGCTCTGGCCATTATCCATCATACTGGAAGAGTATTGTTATGTCACCACATTTGGTGGTCAGGGATAAAGTTGTGAAGAAATAGCTGGGTTCGGTTATAGTAAGAATATCCCAAGCTCTGAACATCTCACATAGCACTGTCCAATTCAGGAGTATGGCACAACTGTAAACCTACCAAGTCACAACCAGCCACCTAACCTGACAGCCCAGGCAAGTAGAACATTAAGTAGAGAAGCAGCCAGGAGGCCCATGGTCACTTTGTAAGAGATGCTCAGGAAGGAGAATCTGTCCACAGGATAACTATTAGTCGTACACTCCACAAATCTGGCCTTTAGGGAAGAGTAGCAAGAAGAAAAGCATTTTTGAAAGCAAGCCATAAAAAGTCCCATTTGCAGTTTGCCACAAGCCATGTAGGGGACACACCAAACATGTGAAAAAAGGTGCTCTCATCAGATGACACCAAAATGTAACTTTTTGACCTAAATGCAAAACGCTACGTGTGGTGAAAAACTAAAACTGCACATCACCCTGAATACACCATCCCCAACATGAGACATGGTGTTGGCACAGCATCATGCTTTGGGGTCGCTTTTCTTCAGCAGGGACAGGAAGCTGGTCAGAGTTGATGGGAAGATGGATGGAACTAAATACAGGGCAATCCTGGAGGAAAACCTGGTAGAGGCTGCAGAAGACTTGAGACTGGGGTAGAGGCTCATCTTCCAGCAGGACAACGATCCTCAATATACAGTCAGAGCTACAATGGAATGGTTTAGATCAAAGCATGTGTTAGAATGGCCCAGTTAAAGTCCAGACCTAAATCCCATTGAGAATCTATTGCAAATTGCTGTTCACAGACGCTCTCCATCCAATTTGACTGAGCTTGAGCCATTTTGCAAAGAAGAATGGGCAAAAATGTCAAAATTTCAGCTTCTAGATTTGCAAAGCTAGTAGATACTGTACATACCCCAAAAGACTTGCAGCTGTAATTGCAGAGAAAGGTGGTCCTACAAAGTATTGACTCAGGGGGCTGAATACAAATGCATGCCACACTTTCTAGATTTTTATTTATTAAACATTTTGGGGGTGTAACGTGAAAAAATTGGGAAAAGTTCAAAGGGTATGAATAAGTTTTCAAGGCACTGTATATAATCCTGCAATTTTCCAACGGGCCGCTAGGTCTAATATTAGGTCACAATTTCTTGTTCTTTACAGGTGACCTTTCAGTAGATATCTCATTATTACCACAGGCAGAATTACAATGACAAGAAACACTATTGTACAGGGTGGGCCATTTATATGGATACACCTTAATAAAATGGGAATGGTTGGTGATATTAACTTCCTGTTTGTGGCACATTAGTATATGTGAGGGGGGAAACTTTTCAAAATGGGTGGTGACCATGGCGGCCATTTTGAAGTTGGCCATTTTGAATCCAACTTTTGTTTTTTCAATAGGAAGAGGGTCATGTGACACATCAAACTTATTGGGAATTTTACAAGAAAAACAACGGTGTGCTTGGTTTTAACGTAACTTTATACTTTCATGAGTTATTTACAAGTTTCTGACCACTTATAAAATGTGTTCAAAGTGCTGCCCATTGTGTTGGATTGTCAATGCAACCCTCTTCTCCCACTCTTCACACACTGATAGCAACACCGCAGGAGAAATGCTAGCACAGGCTTCCAGTATCCGTAGTTTCAGGTGCTGCACATCTTGTATCTTCACAGCATAGACAATTGCCTTCAGATGACCCCAAAAATAAAAGTCTAAGGGGGTCAGATCGGGAGACCTTGGGGGCGATTCAACTGGCCCACAACGACTAATCCACTTTCCAGGAAACTGTTCATCTAGGAATGCTCGGACCTGACACCCATAATGTGGTGGTGCACCATCTTGCTGGAAAAACTCAGGGAACATGCCAGCTTCAGTGCATGAACAGTTTCCTGGAAAGTGGATTGGTCGTCGTGGGCCAGTTGAATGGCCCCCAAGGTCTCCCGATCTGACCCCCTTAGACTTTTATCTTTGGGGTCATCTGAAGGCAATTGTCTATGCTGTGAAGATACAAAATGTGCAGCACCTGAAACTACGGATACTGGAAGCCTGTCCTAGCATTTCTCCTGCAGTGTTGCTATCAGTGTGTGAAGAGTGGGAGAAGAGGGTTGCATTGACAATCCAACACAATGGGCAGCACATTGAACACATTTTATAAGTGGTCAGAAACTTGAAAATAACTCATGAAAGAATAAAGGTGGGATTTTTGTGAAATTCCCAATAAGTTTGATGTGTCACATGACCCTCTTCCTATTGAAAAAACAAAAGTTGGATTTAAAATGGCCGACTTCAAAATGGCCGCCATGGTCACCACCCATCTTGAGAAGTTTCCCCCCTCACATACAGTATACTAATGTGCCACAAACAGGAAGTTAATATCACCAACCATTCCCATTTTATTAAGGTGTATCCATATAAATGGCCCACCCTGTATAGAAAAGACAAGATCCGCCATTCACAATAGGTGATATCAGAGGTCACAGAGCATGCCTAGAAAACTCTCCCATAGAAGTCTCCCCTCCTGTCCATTCTGTCTATGGCCCATGTAGCTCCTTTCAAAAGACAGGAAGTCCTAACATATTTTTAGTGTGAAAACTGCACAATTTTATGATGTTTTTTTTAAATCAAAATATGCTTAACATAAAAGCAATAGTCACCTCAACCCCTCCCTCCACATCAGGACTCACTGGACATGTTGGGTGTTGCTGTGGACAATGCTCTGAATGTGGGACCGTTCTTCTGCACCCTGGACGCTTGGAGTATGGACCTTTGGTTGCTAATAGCAACACAGAATAACGCAGCAGGCAGGAGTGGTTTGTAAAAATCATTGTATTTAAAAAAAAAATACATGAATATAAAATATCAGAGGATAAAAGATCGTCAATAAGCAAAGTTGTTCTTATAAAACATTAGTACAGTGTCTCAGTTAGCATGGCTTCTGCGCTAAGATATCATATGATACTATGAGAAAACCCGTCTACTCTGTAGAAATACTGAAGGTTTTGGTGCTAATGTGCCACAAAGTAACCAGTAGCCATCTTGTCTTCATCCTGGACATTCAGCTTCCAATAACCTGACAGCGCGTTACTTTCTTGGCATTTGATTTTGTTTGCAAATCTTCATGAAGTTTTGACAATTCCAAGAAAAATGATGCAAATACTTTGGTCCCCTGTATGTAATTAGATCTACAATAAAGATGAGAGAACACATTTGTTAGAGCATCTATTAGATCAAATCTCCTTCAACGTTTGTACTGTGTTTACATCGCAAAATACAGCGTTCCCATCTGGAGATTTATGACATATCCACAATGACAGGAGCAGGTCCAGAGGTGGGACCCAGACCTATCTCAAAAACAGTGTCCCATCTCCAACTGCTACATATGGAGAAGTGGCCGCACTTGTATGCGCCTTCCGAAATAGCTGACTAAGCACACTTGGCTATTTTTGGAAGTCAAATTGAAGTGAATGAAAAGTGTGACCACCTTTCCATTCATGGTAGCGCAAGACAGGCCCTTTTCTCCAGATAGGAGTGGTCCCAGAGGTAGCACCTGCACCTTCCAGACATTTAGAGCATACCTCACCCAGCTCTCCTTGTATCAGTGTATACACAGAAGGCTGTCAATCATCATGAGTGGGCAGGGTAATCAGGACTCTCACTATCTCTCAGGAGTCCTGCCAGGATTTTCTCTGCTTTTTACTCAGAATCCTGCACCAAGTCATATAAAACTATATATCGCAGAGCTCAGCTTCTCTCCCTCTTTCATATCCCTGTCTCAGATAGAACCACCAGGAATGACAGGTTCATTTTAATCGTCTGGGGCAAAATGTATCCCTAACCACCAATTTCTGTGTGATCCTTTATAAAAATGCTTCTCACCTGCTTATTTTTTCATTTTGTGAGTGTTCACCATCATCTGCACCACCAATGGGAAGCATCATTATCTTCTTTTTGGTGAGATCCTGAAAGGTCCGGGCCAGTGGAATAGTTGAACCATCCCTGATCATGTCTGGTGTAATACCAAACACTACAAAGTACAAGAGAGATAATCACATACTGTGCTATCGCCAATAAACATTCAGTAATGAGATCTTTCAAGCATGCTGGTGATGCTTCACACTAATATTACTAAACTCTGACATATCTATTCCCAATGGTCCACTCAAATCATGAGATCTTGTAACCTCATTGCTGGAGTACATACAGCATTTACCAATATTTTATCTGTTATGTCTTTAACACAAGTGTATTTCAAAACTCATTTTAGCTACTCCAGCCTCTCGATCTAAATACTTTTGTAATTGCATGTAATTAAAAATGTATTATAGCTACTGATTTATTCAATGAAATCTATCTGTATGTTACTATATTACCACCTGCTGTTTGCGCTTTTTGAAAAACAACTAAATAGCCCCTTCCACCATTCGTATGCAAAAAGAGTGAGGGTCATTTATTATACTGAAATACGCCTATATTAGGCGTATTTCAGGCACAGATTGTGACGCAATGGGTAGTTGAGCCACAATCTGCGACTTTTCCCCGCTCACGCCAGGTCTAAAATTGTGGCCGTGGTGGGGACGGGCTGGCAGGCCTGTCTAATTTACTATTTTCTATGCCTGTTTCAGGCATAGAAAAAGGTCTAAATGTAAGGCAGCTAGGATGCTGTTTTACATTTAAAAGCGGAGGTGGATCCGCCAAAATTATGAAGATGCCGGCGCCTCTACAGAACTTTGGCAAATCCAATGCCAGAGCAGGCGTTTATCAAGACTGGCGTCTTAAACACCTAAAATGGGCCCCAGTGTCTCTGTGAGTTGGCATACCTTTTGTACAGTATAGGAAACACAGTTTTCTTATACAGAGGGATGCATACTGTGCAGTATATGGGGCTTTGTTTTACAGTGGGAGTCTTGTGGCAGGGGAATAATCCCTATCTGTGCAGTGTCCCACTCCGTGTTAGAAGTGGGTCCCTAAACCTTTTATAATGTCATGTTTTGCTAATGTCAATTTTGTCTGTAATAGCTGCAAAATCCTTACAACAGGCTGGTAACTGCATTACACCGATTCACCACTAAGTGGTGCCATCACATTACATATAAAGAACAGGTCAGTCACAGGAAGTTTGATGAGAGGTTAGTGGAGGAAAGGAGAGAGGGATAGCATGTAGCTGCTGATGTGTGCCCCTGGGCACTCTCCAGTAGGGTAATCTAGATAGAATCAAGGCCAAGGTTACTGGATCCTTTCTGTAGTTCCATTGTCCAGCCAGTGACAAAGTGGACTTTTGTGTGTAAAGGCAACCTGTCCAAAAAATGGAGCAGAAGACTGTTGCCTGTCGCTAGAGAGACCGCCCTGTTGGTTGCAAAGTTCTGATCAAGATCTAGGTACCGGAAGTCTGGGTTATTGGAGGGAAGCCACAGCTAAAGAAAGTACCTTTCCCAAACCAGCCAAACCTAAGCCTGTATTAACCAGCCCTACCGATCCTGTTGTTGAGATTTGCAGCTCAGCCATTTTATTGTATACCAAAGTACTACTACTGGATTATAACTACCTCAAGGCAATTATTAAAGTTCCAGTGTGTTTAACTCCTGACTCTCTCCTTATTTGTCACTATCCCTCATTGGACCTAATGGTGCTGGTATCACGAACACCATGGACCCTGTCTCTACGGCACCTTAAAAACCACACAACCAAGGGCAACTCAACCACCATCTGGCGGGAATCCCTGGACAACAGAGTGTGCCCCGAAGGAACTGGTGCTGTCCTTCCATTCACTGCACGCCGGCCCAGGGAGCTCTACAGAACTGTGAGTAAACTACTACTATCCCCATCGGCCCACTAACACTCACATATTGCCCCTGCGGCCCCGTCGCTGCATCTCCACCTATGATGGAAGGAATAAAATTATATGGAGAACAAGGGTTTGGCGTCACTCAATATCTGGCACAAATATAGGCAGGCAAAGGACAATATTCAGGAATATTATTTATTAGGTTACTCACAACATGTTGTGTAAAATAACGAGATAAAATGACAGTAAAACTTTAAAAATTATAAAAAATCACACATATAGCATATTAGGACTCCTATAAGACTTCCTATGTTCAGTCTCTTTGTATTATTATATGGTTCACAGTTCATATATGGTGAATTACCAAGTGAGGTCAATGGTAGTTCAATTGATTTGAAACACTTTGGTAATATAAATGTACTTTACCACTCCTGTTTAGCCGTACAGATGCCTGGCTATGGGCTGCAAGGATCGCTCCTATTAAACGTGGGGCCGCTTGGCTGTAAGCTGCTTGGTTTGTGAACTGCAGGAAACACTCCCGTTGGCCGTGCGTCCGCTTGGCTGTGAGCTGCAAGGACCTTTGGAGGCGGGTTCGCCTGTCGACACTTCCCCGTATTGCTGAATGTTACAACCAACTCTGACCTTCCAGGACCTGATCGTGGCGTCCCACGTGGTTCGGCCGGATCGGTCAGGTGACTTCCTCTTTCAGGCGGGGTTTTCAAATGAATACAGCATTCGCTTGTAATAATCGGTGTCTTCCTTGTATCGTCCCACACTGTCTGCCGACCATACGCGTTTCGGGATGAGATCCCTTCCTCAGTGGTACAGACAGTGGGATTGAAATGTCCTTTTTATATCATCTTTAATTGATGAAATGCATGCTGGGACAGTGGGGGACTTGGAAGACCAGGATGTGGATTTCTAATGGTAGTTCATTCATGATCATTCGGATACATGTATTCCATACAAACAACTACAATGTTGTGTATATATATATATATATATATATAAAATCTTGATACATCCTTACAAAGAGTATTGCTATATGGATGATGTAATGATGCCACGATACATTAATTTATTAAGTATAACACACATTAAAAATATAACATATATCAGCAACATATGCGCACTTGCGATTTTGGTGCGTTTTTATATTTCAATAAAAACCTATATTTAAAAAATGTTATTGTCCGTGGAATAAGATTTCATATATTTGTTAGATTTTCATAGATTTTCATAAAAAAGGGGGAAGGGGGGAGTTTCAATAATTGCACACAGTATTTATATGTAGAGAATTCATCACTGGTATATTCATCCAGTTAAAACAATAAATATGAAAATAAAAACAGATATAAAGATTTCAAAAACATAACTATTTAGGATAAAAACTTCCGATGTTCAAAAAATTCCAAAAAACGCACCTGCGGTTCCGGTGCGTTTTTAGTGCGTTTTTGCTAAAAAAAGTAAATATGAGTCGAGGATGATACTGAGGATATAGGGAAGCATCCCCTATATTGCACATCATATACTTGGTGATGTTCATACTTGAAATTGACTTTAAATGTGCTATATGTTGTTTAAGGGGGCGCGGACCTGCCTAGAAGGAGAGATCTGGGTGCTGGTAACACAGCCTAACACCAGATGTCCCATTCAAGGCAGACCAACGACCCATTATAGGAATGCGAAGAGTTCTAGTTCTGCGTTCAGACCCCTTGGAATAAGGGAGTCGAACTCAAAGATCCTCTTCGATTCATTTCTGGACATACGGAGGATATGGTTCCCACCTCTCCATGGTTGTTCAACTTTCTCTATAGCCATATATGTCAAACTGGATGGGTCGCTCCTATGGTAATCCCTATAGTGTTTAGACAGAGAGTGCAATTCATATCCCTTTTTTATGTTATTCACGTGTTCTGATATCCTCTTTTTTAGGGTACGTTTTGTTCGTCCTATATACTGCTTATGGCATGGGCATTCTATCAGATAAATCACGTTGGTAGAGTCGCATGTCAACCCTTCTTTGATATCCAAGAAAAAGGAATTTTGGGTTGAGATTGCCTTCAGGATCTTTTTAGGGAATTTTGTAATTCTACAATTAGAGCAACGCCCACATCTATGGAATCCTTTAAAAGATAACCAAAAATACTTGTGCGTCAATATGTATCTGACCCCTTCTATTACGTAATGGATTTGTTCTTTATTCATGGATTTGTTCTTTATCAGCTGGGAGGGGCGATTGTAGTCCTTAACACAAATGACTACATAGAGGAATGCCTGCGACAATTGAATGAAGAGTCCACATATACTAAACTAAAACGAGATCCTACAGAGGACTACTTCAAACGACTAATACAATATTGCAAAAAAGGCACTGTCTCAGGAATTCTGTCGGAGCAAGAGGCAAAGTATATTATGAGTACAGAAAAAAGAATGCCAGTGATGTACTGTATTCCTAAGATACATAAGACTCTAACGAAACCTCCAGGAAGGCCCATAATATCCGGGATAAACTCTATTTCCTCTAATCTGTCAAGATATATTGACCAATTGTTACAACCGACTGTAAAGAAAATACCATCATATATCAAAGACACCACTGGAGTAATTAAAATTTTAGAGGGGATGCAATATAAGGAAGGATATATACTGGGGACACTGGATGTCAATTCTCTGTATACCATAATAGATCACGAACAGGGCCTAGAAGCACTTAGTCAACAACTGACCCAGAGTGGAACCATGAATAAAGAACAAATCCATTACGTAATAGAAGGGGTCAGATACATATTGACGCACAATTATTTTTCCTTCAATGGTGACGTCTATGTCCAGTGCAAGGGCACCGCCATGGGCACCAGATTCGCCCCCAGCTATGCCAATTTATTCATGGCAGAGTGGGAATCCACTGTCATTGCATCGAGACTGGGGGCGGATCTGGTGTTGTGGCGTCGCTATATAGATGACATCGTGTTCATATGGCAGAACACGATGTCATCCCTCATTACTTTCTTGGAGGAGATAAATGTGAACAATTTGAATCTAAAATTCACTTCCACTATAGATATGAGGAATATTCAATTTCTGGATCTTGACATCAAAGTTGAGGGGGATAGACTAATTTGTAGCACACATCATAAATTGGTGAGCAAAAACAGCTTTATATTATACACAAGCTGTCACCTACCAAGGTGGCTCATCAATGTCCCCAAGAGTCAATTTAGAAGATTAAAACGGAATTGCACACAGGACCAACAGTTCACAATAGAAGCAGAGACTCTAAAAAAACAATTTATTGATAGACAGTATCCAGCTCATGCTTTGGAAAAGTCATTGGAAGAGGTCAAAATGTTAGATAGAATAGATTTATTTGTCCCTAAACAAAAACATGCGATTGATGAAAAAATGAGAATGATCCTACCATTTCATGCCCAATATAGGAGTATGGAGAGAATCATTGCAAAGTATTGGCACCACTTACTTGGAGACAAGGTGGTTGGGCCCATACTCACTAACACACCCTTGATCACATACACTAGGGCCTCCAATTTAGGATTGAAGGTAGCGCCATCTATAAAGAATAGAGAATACAATATACAGAAACATAATTGGTTATCTTTTAAAGCAGGGGTGGGGAACCTCCGGCCCGAGGGCCGTATGCGGCCCACGGTATCATTTCATGTGGCCCCCGGCCCCCTGCCAGAACATAATGTGAAAATGCTTATGACCCCTTCCATTATGGAAGCGGTCATTAGCATACGGGAGGCACAGGAAGGTGAGAACAGCACTGCACTGGCTGTCCTCACCTTCCCTGGTCTTCTTTCAGCCCCACACTGTGTCCTGACACATCCAGCGTCAGGACGCAGTGCACGTAGACGTGCACTATGACCTGACGCTGTGCGGTGTGAGGTGACAATATAGTGCGGCAGAAAGAAGAACAGGGAGGGTAAGTGAATCTGCCAAGAGGCAGCGCCGTACGGAGCTGGAGAGGTAAGTTTATTTGTTTATCTTAAATACAGTATCTGATCTGATGTCTGATTGGGGCTGATCTGAGGCTAAAGGAGGGTGGGGAGGGTCTGATGGGGGTCTGATCTGAGGCTTGGGAGGGTCTGATCTGAGGCTGGGGGTGTCTGATCTGAGGCTGGGGTTTGATAGGGGTCTGATCTGAGACTAGGGGGGCTGATGGGGGCTGATCTGAGGCTGGGGAGGGTCTGATGGGGGCTGATCTGAGGCTAGGGAGGGTATTATGAAGGTCTGATCTGAGGCTGGGGGGTCTTATAGGGGCTGATCTGACCCTGGGGGGTCTGATGGGGGCTGATCTGAGGCTGGGCGTCTGATCCGGGTCTGGTCTGAGGCTGGGGGTCTGATGGGAGTCTGATCTGAAGCTAGGAAGGGTCTGATTGGGGTCTAATCTGAGGCTTAGAGGTCTGATGGGAGTCTGATCTGAGGCTGATGTAGGCCTGGGGGGTCTGATAGGAGGCTGATTTCAGGCTGATGGAGGTGGGGGCAGATATTTTGCTGAGAAAGGGACAAAGGCAGGGACAGTTGCGAAGAAAGAGGCAGGGAGAGTGAAAGCTGGGTGAACCCCTCTCTGGACCCCCTGGGTTTAGCTTCCTGCCATTAATGTCAAATAAGTAACATTCTGAACTTAAAAATTAGACTGCTATGTGTGGTCAATATGGCGCCTGTATTGTATGTAATATACTGTATATATATAGTGCAGGCGCTATTTTGTGCTGCAAAAATACAGCCCTCTAGATTATTTTAATTGAAGTGCAATTTCTGTAACTTATCCCTAAGTCAATTATATGTTTGACCAAATACAGCAGTAAAAAATTTTTATTGAGAATTTTGTATGGCCCCCGAATGATGTTACAAATATCCAAATGGCCCTTGGCAGCAAAATGGTTCCCCACCGCTGTTTTAAAGGATTCCATAGATGTGGGCGTTGCTCTAATTGTAGAATTACAAAATTCCCTAAAAAGATCCTGAAGGCAATCTCAACCCAAAATTCCTTTTTCTTGGATATCAAAGAAGGGTTGACATGCGACTCTACCAACGTGATTTATCTGATAGAATGCCCATGCCATAAGCAGTATATAGGACGAACAAAACGTACCCTAAAAAAGAGGATATCAGAACACGTGAATAACATAAAAAAGGGATATGAATTGCACTCTCTGTCTAAACACTATAGGGATTACCATAGGAGCGACCCATCCAGTTTGACATATATGGCTATAGAGAAAGTTGAACAACCATGGAGAGGTGGGAACCATATCCTCCGTATGTCCAGAAATGAATCGAAGAGGATTTTTGAGTTCGACTCCCTTATTCCAAGGGGTCTGAACGCAGAACTAGAACTCTTCGCATTCCTATAATGGGTCGTTGGTCTGCCTTGAATGGGACATCTGGTGTTAGGCTGTGTTACCAGCACCCAGATCTCTCCTTCTAGGCAGGTCCGCGCCCCCTTAAACAACATATAGCACATTTAAAGTCAATTTCAAGTATGAACATCACCAAGTATATGATGTGCAATATAGGGGATGCTTCCCTATATCCTCAGTATCATCCTCGACTCATATTTACTTTTTTTAGCAAAAACGCACTAAAAACGCACCGGAACCGCAGGTGCGTTTTTTGGAATTTTTTGAACATCGGAAGTTTTTATCCTAAATAGTTATGTTTTTGAAATCTTTATATCTGTTTTTATTTTCATATTTATTGTTTTAACTGGATGAATATACCAGTGATGAATTCTCTACATATAAATACTGTGTGCAATTATTGAAACTCCCCCCTTCCCCCTTTTTTATGAAAATCTATGAAAATCTAACAAATATATGAAATCTTATTCCACGGACAATAACATTTTTTAAATATAGGTTTTTATTGAAATATAAAAACGCACCAAAATCGCAAGTGCGCATATGTTGCTGATATATGTTATATTTTTAATGTGTGTTATACTTAATAAATTAATGTATCGTGGCATCATTACATCATCCATATAGCAATACTCTTTGTAAGGATGTATCAAGATTTTATATATATATATATATATATATATATACACAACATTGTAGTTGTTTGTATGGAATACATGTATCCGAATGATCATGAATGAACTACCATTAGAAATCCACATCCTGGTCTTCCAAGTCCCCCACTGTCCCAGCATGCATTTCATCAATTAAAGATGATATAAAAAGGACATTTCAATCCCACTGTCTGTACCACTGAGGAAGGGATCTCATCCCGAAACGCGTATGGTCGGCAGACAGTGTGGGACGATACAAGGAAGACACCGATTATTACAAGCGAATGCTGTATTCATTTGAAAACCCCGCCTGAAAGAGGAAGTCACCTGACTGATCGGGCCGAACCACGTGGGACGCCACGATCAGGTCCTGGAAGGTCAGAGTTGGTTGTAACATTCAGCAATACGGGGAAGTGTCGACAGGCGAACCCGCCTCCAAAGGTCCTTGCAGCTCACAGCCAAGCGGACGCACGGCCAACAGGAGTGTTTCCTGCAGTTCACAAACCAAGCAGCTTACAGCCAAGCGGCCCCACGTTTAATAGGAGCGATCCTTGCAGCCCATAGCCAGGCATCTGTACGGCTAAACAGGAGTGGTAAAGTACATTTATATTACCAAAGTGTTTCAAATCAATTGAACTACCATTGACCTCACTTGGTAATTCACCATATATGAACTGTGAACCATATAATAATACAAAGAGACTGAACATAGGAAGTATTATAGGAGTCCTAATATGCTATATGTGTGATTTTTTATAATTTTTAAAGTTTTACTGTCACATGTTGTGAGTAACCTAATAAATAATATTCCTGAATATTGTCCTTTGCCTGCCTATATTTGTGCCAGATATTGAGTGACGCCAAACCCTTGTTCTCCAAATTGTACTCTCAAACAGCAACAGGGAGTGCTGTGTGGCAGTGCACCCATTCCATTGTACATCAGTGAGTGAGCCACCTAACCTTGAATAAAATTATATGTGGACAGAGTCAATTTTTACCATATTCTATAATAATGACAAACATCTTGTGCAGCAGATCTGCTGCAGATTCGCACAAGGATTAGTCCTATTTTCATCACAATACTTAACACCATGGTGGCCAGAAATTCATCAGGTATTTTTACTATGCATTTAAATGGAATCCCAATTCACATGCATTGGATGAGGCATTCACTAAATTTAGGTGCAGAATCCACACTGAAATCTGAGACAAGTAGAACTGTCGGACTACCTAGTTGTGCATTTAAAGATCATCTGTCAGCAGCTTCGATAATGCTAAACAGCTGATGGCACTAAATTGGGGCTGGAGAGGACAGTAGAATATGAACCTCTACACTGCCATATTCTTCTTCTTCAGTGCAATGGTGCATCACTGAGAAGTGTTCTCTGCTCCGTGCATTGAGTTGCCTGCACTTCTGCTTCGAGCGACAGTTGTAGCATCCATCCAGGAGATCCCTACAGCTCAATGTGGAGAAGAGAGAACACTTCACAGCAATACTCTGCTTCCATTGCACTAGAGGAGCAGAACCTGGCAGAATTAGGTGTGGGAATTAGCTGTGGTAGAGGCAGGATTGACCAGCTTGCGGACAGTCAGAGACAGTGACACACAGGATGAAGTCCAAACAAAGTTCCACTTTATTGTGGTTTCAACAACAAAAATAAAAGGCCTTTACATTCCAGGCAAAACACAAAAACAAATCCTGCTCGTCTGAGCACTACCTAAACAGTGTTTCACTAACTATCCTATACGCGGTACTGTCAGCTCTGAAGTTACTCACAAGCACCAGCATATCAGTCCCAGCTCTTCCAGCTCTCAGCCCAGACTCTTTTATGAAAGCACTGCAGGTGCAGCTAACCAGAGACAGCAGGCTAGAACTCTTACCAGAAGTGGACTGCGGATTGGGGAACCTGCCCAAATCTTACCCAATCCAAAACTCCAGGCCCTATGTTGGCTTTTTACAAAGCCACCTCAGGAAAGCTTGGGCTTTCCACTACATACTGGGCATTCCCTGGAGCTTAAGCTGCATATGACTTTGGATTCTGGGGGGAAAATACCTGCCATCAATCACTCTACCTGTCACTGTCTCACATACCCTCCCCCTCTGTTCGAACCTGTGGGGTCCGACACTTTTAACTATCAGACAATGTGTCCTAGACAGAGCATCTGCATTTTCTTGCAGATTGCCTGCTCTGTGCTCAACAGAAAAGTAAAAATTTTGTAAAGTGAGAAACCACCTCGTCACTTGTGCATTCCTCTCTTTTTGCTGGCACAACCACGTAAGTGGAGAGTGGTCAGTGACCAACCTAAAGTGGCGTCCCAAAAAGTGATTCCAGGGCCCACTTAATTGCTAAGCACTCCTGTTCAACAATGCTATAAATTTTTCTGAGCAGGAGTAAGCTTCCTGCTAAGATATGTCACAGGATGTTCCACACCGTCAACCTCCTGTGACAACACTGCACCTAGCCCTACATCAGACGCTTCAGTCTGGACGAGAGCCACTTTTAATTCTTGGAATGCCTGTTCAGCTTCGGCATTCCACTTGACCATGACAGACTTACTTCCCTTGGCAAGGGCTGTTAACGGGGCTGCTGTATTGGCAAAGAGAGGAATAAACTTGCGGTAGTACCCCACAATTCCTAAAAAAGCTTTCATCTGATTTTTGGCGACAGGATGTGGCCAGTGTTGGATAGCTTCAACTTTATTTATCTAAGGCTTTACCATTTCCCTGCCAATTATGTACGCCAGGTAACGTGCTTCCTCCAGGCCTAAAGTACACTTTTTGGGGTTGGCGGTCAACCCTGCCGCTCTGAGAGAATGTACTACAGCTTGTACTTTTGGTAAGTGGCTCTCCAAATCGTGACTAAAAATAATGATGTCATCCAAATAAGCTGAAGCATACCGACTATGGGGTTTAAGGACAATGTCCATTAATCTTTAAAAAGTTGCTGGAGCCCCATGTAACCCAAAGGGTAAGCAGACATATTGGAAGAGCCCATCTGGGGTAACAAACGCAGTTTTTTCTTTTCCTCTGTCAGTAAGAGGAACTTGCCAGTAGCCTTTGGTCAAGTCAAGGGTGGAGAAGTATCTAGCATGGCCGAGTCTCTCAATGAGCTCATCAATTCGTGGCATAGGATATGCGTCAAACTTGGATACTTCGTTCAACTTACGGAAGTTATTACAAATCGAGTTTAGGAATCAACGCTATGGGACTGGACCACTCACTTTTTGATTCCTCAATCACCCTGAGGGCTAACATTTTCCTAACCCCTTCAGATATGACCTGTCGGCGGGCTTCAGAAACCCTGTAAGGTCTTGAATGAATCCGTACATGTGGATCGGTGACAATGTCATGCTTAATGACGTTTGTCAGCCCTTGCAACTCTGAAAACACATCAGTGTTCCTCTGCACGAACTCCTTGGCCTCCTGTCTCTGTGACTTTGACAGGGAATCAGACACACTAACTTCAGGAGTTCCACTGCAGGAACATTCAGAGCTGACAGAATCTCTCTGTCTTTCCAGGGCTTAATGAGGTTAACATGGTACAACTGTTCTGGCTTCCCCTTACCAGGCTGGTACACCTTATAGTTCACCTCACCCACTCGGCCAATTATCTCATAAGCTGCCTGCTATCTAGCGAGAAATTTACTGTCTACCGTGGGCACTAAAACTAACACTCGGTCCCCTGGATTAAAGGTTCTTATTCTAGCAGACCTGTCATATACCTGGCTTTGGGCCTCTCGAGCCTGTTCTAAATGCTCTTTATTAATTGGCATGACAGCAGCAATTTGGTCTTGCATCAGGGAGATATGTTCTATCACACTCCTGTAAGGGGTGGGCTCTTGTTCCCAGGTTTCTTTTGCTATATCAAGGAGACCACGCAGATGTCTGCCATATACAAGTTCAAAGGGCGAAAAACCTATGGATGATTGAGGAACTTCACGCATGGCAAACATAAGATATGGCAAAAGACAGTCCCAATCCTTCCCATCCTTGCTGACCACCTTCCTTAACATACTCTTTAATGTTTTATTAAATCTTTGCGGGTGATACACAGATGTATGCAGGTGTTTAATTTTTAACAATTTACACAATTTTTTCATGACTCTGGACATGAAGGGGTACCCTGGTCGGTAAGTATCTCTTTAGGTAAACCAGTCCGGGTAAACATGTGAAACAATTCTCGTGCTATGGTCTTAGACGAGGTGTTTCTTAGCGGGAATGCCTCAGGATAGCGTTTGGTGTAATCCAACACCACCAGGATATACTGATGCCCCCTAGCAGACTTTACTAAAGGGCCAACCAAATCCATGGCAATCCTGTCAAAAGGAACCTCTATGATAGGTAGAGGAACCAGTGGACTCACTCAGCTGGCACTCAGGGCAGGACTTACAGTACCTTTGTACGTCAGTATACACACCAGGCCAGAAAAATCTCTGCAAAATGCGTTCTCTGGTGTCCACCAAATGCGTGCTAGGTGTCCACCAAGCACATGCTTATGAGCCAGGTCTAACACCATTCTACTGTATGGCTGTGGCACCACGAGCTGCTCAACAGATTCCCCACGTATTTTATCAACCTGATACAACAAATCTTGGGAATTAGCTCTGGTAGAGGCAGGATTGACCAGCTTGCGGACAGTCAGAGACAGTGACACACAGGATGAAGTCCAAACAAAGTTCCACTTTATTGTGGTTTCAACAACAAAAATAAAAGGCCTTTACATTTCAGGCAAAACACAAAAACAAATCCTGCTCATCTGAGCACTACCTTCTGAGCACTACCTAAACAGTGTTTCACAAACTATCCTATACACGGTACAAGTGGGGGAACATTTTATCGGCCCCTGGAAATTGAGGCACACCATTTATGACTTTAACATTCTCCCTTGCCTTTAATAATGTGGGATCTCTGAGTTGCTCAGTGCCAAAATTATCCCGAGGTACCTCTAAATCAGGCATATCTCCACTTTCCTCTGGCTCCTCTATCTCACCAGCAAGAACATCTAAGGGAAAATTATTGGGTTCGGTGGTCACCCCTACTGCTGGCACCTCTGCCTCCTGCTGGCACCTCTGCATCCTGCTCAAGGGTACGGGGCTTATCACAGGGCACACATTATTGTCATCAGGAACCCTTACAGTGGAGCGCACACTTTTCATTCCCCACAAGTCCCAGAACAATGGAAAGTCTCTCCCCAGGATTACACTGTGCATCAGAGACTTGACTATGCCCACTTCATGACAGGCAGTTCCGCATTCAGTCTCTAGTGTGACTAAGGCTGCGGGATATTCTTTAATGTACTTGTGAATACACAAAACCCCAATGCAATGTCCTCTGAAGGCCCACGGGTCTACCAGACTGGCATGCACCAGGGTAACCAAACTTCCAGAGTCCAGTAGAGCATTAACAGTACATCCATTCACTGTTAGGGCATGCATTTGCTGTTCAGTCTCAGCAGAACAAGCAGGACGTGCAAACAAAAATAATCGTCTGGCTGTATCACACTCCATAGGCTCAGTAGTCAGGGGACAGCTTGCAGCAATATGACCATGTCCAAGACACCGCCAACACTGTATGCGGCCCTGGTCCCCAAATTGAGAACCTGTTCTGGACTTCTGGGTCCCTCTGGAACCTTCAGTCCCCCTCTGAGCCACCTCCCTTAACAGCACTTTTTACCCCTTTAGGAAAAGGAACAGTCTTACCGAGCGATCCGTGCATTTTGCTGTTCCAAGGGTTAGTATGTCCAGGAGGCACTTCTTGGAGTAGATCCTCAGTTGCTTTGTATCTTTCAACCAGGTTGACCAACTGATTGGTGTCTGTGGGGTCTCCTTGACTGACCCAGTGCTGGATCCTAGGAGGTAAGGAACGAATGTACTTGTCTAGCACCATTCTCTCCACGATCTGTGCAGAGGTTGACTCCTCTGGTTGCAGCCACTTTCGTACCAGGTGAAAAGGTCATGCATCTGCGACCGGGCAGGTAAGTGCTCTGCATAAGTCCAATTGTGCACAAGTCGTGCACAGAGATTGATGTTGACCCCCAGACGGGAAATAATTTCACCCTTTAACTTAGCATAGTACTTGGCATCCTGCTCGCATAAGTCAAAGTACGCCTTTTGCGATTCTCCCGCTAGGAAAGGAGCCACCACATCGGCCCACTGGTCTGCAGGTAACTTCTCCCGCTCTGCCACTCACTCAAACACCGTGAGGTAGGCCTCAATGTCATCAGTGGGGGTCATCTTCTGCAAGGAGGTATTTACTGCAGCACGAACTGTTAGAAACGGCCCTTGAGGCCTCTGGACTCTCTCTGCCAAAGTCTGTATTAGCTCCTGCAGCTGCCGGTTAATCTGCTGCTGTTCCTTTAAGGCCAGTCTGTCGGATTCCACTAGCAAGGAATTTGTTTCCGCCTGGGCACGCATGGCTTCCTCATGTACTCATCGCTGGGTGGCGCTGGCTGCTTGCAGGGATGCGCTGACCTGTATTTAGTTGGCAGCAGCCTGCTGAAGACTAGCATTAGCCTGTAACAATTGTTTGAGTACCTCCTCCATTTTGAACGCTGTGCAGCAAAGTCTCTTAATGCAGTGTATGTCTCTTTAAGACTGTGCCCGCATCCTCCACCATATGTGGGAATTAGCTCTGGTAGAGGCAGGATTGACTGGCATGGGGGCAGTCAGAGACAGTGACACACAGGATGAAGTCCAAACAAAGTGCCACTTTATTGTTGTTTCAAAAACAAAAATAAAAGGCCTTTACATTTCAGGCAAAACACAAAAACAAATCCTGCTCGTCTGAGCACTAACTACACAGTGTTTCACTAACTATCCTATACACAGTACTGTCAGCCCTGAAGTTCTTCTCGCAGCAAGTTACTCATAAGCACCAGCATATCAGTCCCAGCTCTTCCAGCTCTCAGCCCAGACTCTTTTATGAAAGCACCGCAGGTGCAGCTAATCAGAGACAGCAGGCTAGAACTCTTACCAGAAGTGGACTGCGGATTGGGGAACCTGCCCAAATCTTCCCCAACCCAAAACTCCAGGCCCTATGTTGAATTTTTACAAAGCCACTTCAAGAAAGCTTGGGCTTTCCACTACATACTGGGCATTCCCTGGAGCTTAAGCTGCATATGACAGGATTCTGGGGGAAAAATACCTGCCATCAATCACTCTACCTGTCACTGTCTCACATAGGGTAGGTTCACACATAGAGGAGGCTTTGAGGCAGATTTGTCTGTAGGTTTCTCTGCCAAAGCCAGATGTGGATCCAGCAGAAAAAAGTATAAATCCTTTGTTAATATTTCGAATTCCTTCCAAATTCACTTCCAGCTTTGGCTGAAAACCCTACAAGCAAATCTGCATCATAACCTCCCCTAAAAAACTCAGTGTGAACCAACACTTAAAATTCATGTTATCACTAGTCCTGATGATAAAATTTCCATAAAATGTATGTTTGTACTGCTCTCCTCAGCCCCTTCTTAACGATGTCAGCAGTTTAACATAATACACCTTAAAGAGGACCTTTTACCGATCCTGACATTGTGAACTAAGTATCATGACATATACAGCGGCGCCCAGGGATCTCACTGCACTTACAATTATCCCTGGGCGCCGCTCCGTTCTCCCGTTATGACCTCCGGTATGTTCGGGGACTTGGTTAAAGTAGGAGGAGACTGCCCTTGTTCTCCTGAGCGTCTTCTTCTCCCAGGCTGTAGGGCTGGCCAATTGCAGTGCTCAGCTCACAGCCTGGGAGGTTTTTTTCTCCCAGGCTGTGAGCTCTGCACTGCGATTGGCCAGCGCTACAGCCCAGGAGAAGGAGACGCCCAGGAGAACAAGGGCAGTCTCCTCCTACTATAACCAAGTCCCCTAAGTCTCCGCCTACTATAACCAAGTCCCCGAACATAACGGAGGACATAACGGGAGAACGGAGCGGCGCCCAGGGATAATAGTAAGTGCAGTAAGATCCCTGGGCGCCGCTGTATATGTCATGATACTTAGTTCACAATGTCAGGATCGGTGAAAGGTCCTCTTTAAATTTTAGAAGAGATCTTGCAGTATAGTTTTTTATTTATTTACATGCATAGTACATTTATTTGAAGGAAGCACAAACCTTTTCGTATTGCAATCTTAGCTGCTTCATACTGAGGATCATCCACGTTAGCCACCCATGGCAGTGCTCCAATCTCCAGTGACACATTAAGCTTGTTCGGGCTTTTCAGTTTAGCAAACACATCTTCCAGATGCTTCTTCACCTATAAAAGAGATTGCGTAGCTGTGAAGTTTTGAACATGTTGTCACTATTTAACCAATGTCTGCTGATAGGACATTGCTATGGAGAGTTTGGTGGCATTGAACCAGCACTGACAAGTACGTAAACAGATATTCCAGTTAAGCAATGTTAAGATATGCTAATCCACAGGATAGGTGCCAATTATTAGATCAGTGGAGGTTCTACTGCTAAGACCCCCACGATCATGCATGTAACCGCTCTATTTCTAGGGAAGACCAGCAGTCTAGTTCATTCGGGAGAGGCCTCCATGCGGTATGGGGTCCCCGTTCTCATGATTGGTGAGGGTCCCAGCAGTAGGAGTCCCCCAAAATGATCTAATACTTATTGCCTATCCTTTATATAGGAAATAACTTTATATAAGCAGAATAACCCTTTAAAGAATCCATTCTAAGCATAAAAGACTGAATAGAGCTAATGAAGGTAAAGGAAGGTATTGTCACCTCCTCCTAATGTCCTTCTACTTTGCACTTAATTTGAAAGTATTTGAGATAATGAGACAATGTATATTTGGCCTGCAAATATGGGATTATAATCTACCCCAACAATGAAGGTAAAAGGTTATTTATTAGGTTTACACTGAAGTGGTAAAACAGTGTGCACAACAGAATGCAGATAAGGGCTCCTTGCAACATATTTTAGCTCTTCAAAAGAAAAAAAATTGTAAGCAGACGCAATGCAGGTAAACCAGATTCCTAAATTTTATTTTTAGGACTCGGTTTACCTTATTGAAGTAAATAGATAGGTTGCAGAATATGTCTGAATAAACTAAAGGCCCCCCATACACATTAGAATATGGTTGGCTGAACCCAACATATGAGGAAGAAAAGGATAGGCTGCGGCTTTCTCCTCGCTCCCCATCGGCCGAGCAGAGCATGTATGTGTGTGGGGGAGTAGGGAGAGATAGCTGTTGGCTGAACAAGCATTTGACCAACAGCTATTGAAGGTGTATGAGCACCATAAACCATATATGACCTGCCCCTAACTAGCTAAGTTCACATTTGCATTACAGACTTTGTTAGGGACCTCTGCTGCAGATTGACTGAAAAATGCTCTAAAAGTACTCTTATGTGAAAATTACAAAAACAATGCTTAGTCCTTTTGGTCTAAGTCGTAGCTTTTAATATATATAAAAAGGCAGGTACCCTTTTTATTTTAGAATTTTAAAGGGGTTCTCTGGGATTTACATATTGATGACCTATCCTCAGGATAGGTCATTAATATGAGATTGTCAGGGGTCTGACACCCAGCACCTCCATCGCTCAGCTTGGTATCGCAGCTCAGTCCCATTCACTTGAATGGAGCTGAGCTGTGCCAAGGTCATGTGACCAATGAATATGATGTCACATGACCTAGGAAGAGACCTAAGCAGGGGCGTCGTTAGGTCAAAACATTCGGGGCTTGAGCCCCGGATGTTTTGACCAGTGCCCCGAATGTTATGCTGACTCTTCTGCGGTGCGCTGCGCAGCGCTACTCTACACCGACCCTGCCATCCTAATCCGTATCCTGCAGTAACTGAACTTTTAAATCAGCGTTCATCTCAATACTATCTTACACACTCAGCTCCGGAAACATGCAGTGCGGGCGGCGCTCGCTCACTGACGTCACGCGCCTGCTCCTCCCTTTAGGCGGCGCAGGCACGTGACGTCAGTGAGTGAGCGCCGCCCGCACTGCCTGTTACTGGAGCTGAGTGTGTAAGTCAAGATAGTAATGAGATGAGCGCTGATTTAAAGTTAAGTTACTGCAGGATACAGATTACTGAGGGGATGATCTGTGGGGTTGCCCAGACGGCTAGGCCCTTTACAGTAGTTATTAACCCCTTTCAGCAGTCCTCCATTCACTGAAGAGGGGACTGCTGAAAGGGGTTAATAACTACTGTGAAGGGGGGACTGCTGAAAGGGGTTAATAACTACTGTGAAGGGGGGGGACTGCTGAAAGGGGTTAATAACTACTGTGAAGGCCCCCCCAGGTGATGGGGGCGTGGCTTCATGGGGTGGGGCATGGCTTCATGGGGGCGTGATACAGTGGGCTTGTGCCCCGGATGTTTTCAGACCCTAGCAACGCCCCTGGACCTAAGCATGGAGCACCGCGGCCTCTTACAACTGATTGGCAGAGGTCCCCGGAGGTCGATCCCCACCTATCTAATATTGATTACCTATCCTCAGGATAGGTCATCTATATGTAAATGTCAGAAATCCCCTTTAACTGGATCTCCAAAACTAGTTCATAAATTATCATTTGTAAATGAGCTTCTGATTTTAGAGCTATGAGTTAGGGACATGATTAAAGCCAGGTTCACACATGGATGTTTTATATAGTTTTTGCTTTTTCTTTTGGACAAAGACAGGAGAATATCCTAAAAGTAGCAAATGTATGAGGAAAAGACACAACTCTCCTCTTATCATATTCACTTGCTTTGTATAAGGAAAAGACTTATACCCCTCCTCTTATTATATTCACCTTTTCGGATGCCCACAAATGTATGCAATAGGGTGCACAATGGGGGACATAAATGAGGGCTCTGGCCATTTGCCCAAATGAGGTCCAGGAATTTCTGATGGTAGAATGGACTATAACCAGAGGATTACCTCAAAGCTTCAATCAATCTTCGGAAACTGATCAGTAGTTTTGGTCTTTTTTAAGCCAAAAATAGGGGTGGATCTTAAATACTGAAGAAATATAATGGAAATGTATATATCTTTTTTTTCTAATCTTGGCTTAAAAATGATGAAATATAGTGATCAAATACTGAGGTCTGAATAAGGCCTTATGCCTCATGCACAGTAAGGCCTACACATTTTGGAGAGCCGTAATATGCCATCCACAAAGCCTTCAGCTCCCTAATATGGAGGAGCCGCATGGACTCCATGTGCTACCATACAGGCTCTCTGCACACAGATCTGACATGCTCATAAGGTCTGACTCATAGAAGAGAAGTAATATTGTAATACTTTGCGATTCAGCTCTTGTAGCATTGTGCCGTTTGTGGGACTCATCATACACCTTAATGCATTAGACGGTAAGTAAAGATATATTTCTGTCTCACCAGCTTTTCTACAACAGGGATTTGCATATTTGGAACTTGTCGAATCGAAAACTTTCCAATGACTTTCGAAGGTATGACCGTTTTGGTCCCAATTCCAGCAAATCCTCCTTCGATTCCATGGATGGAAAGGCTGGGATATCTCCACATGTGCTGCAGAATCTCTTCCTGCATGAAAGGTGAAATGTTATTTCGCTAGCATGCTTAGAGTAAGGCTCCTTCCACATTTGCTCTTTTGCAAAATGCACTGGGAAAGCTTTTGGTTTGTACGTTAAACATCCCTGTACGCTCCCATTAGAGTGCTACTTTGGCCTGTGTTGGGTGGTATACACTGGGAATAACTTTTCTGTTTTACTATGCAGAATATTGAAGCAGACTGAGCTAAAGTTTCATCTGGAATACCTCCTGATAAAAACCTCAAAACAGACCCTTTAGAGCACAATGTGAGCTCAATTGTCGCACATTTTCCAGGATACATAAAAAACATTACCACTTATAGCCACAAGGTGGCACTTGGACCTGCCTTTGAAAGATATCAAACTCCATTCTCTTGCTGATGCTGGATATGTACTGAATATTGCCTAAAGAGATCAATATTTCTCAAAAAAAGTGGTTTTCTAATAATCTTTGTCTACTGTGTGGCATCTGGGCAGCAAAATGTTCTAATACTTGCCTGACAACATTAGGGAAATCTAATACCCTCTTTAGGCTTGTTCTTCCCAGGATGCCCACCTCTCATGCCTGCCACAGAGACCTGCAAATACCTAGTAACATACTATAGAAAGTCCATAATGCACACCCTTCTTCCAGGGCTGTGCACAGTTTAATAACAGGTCTGCATGTATTATACATGCATGTGTGCGGTGGCACCACCGTTCTTCACCTCGTTCCTGCCCATTCTAGATTTGGCTTGATAAAGGTCTGCAATCGACCGAAATGTCGCTTGAAAGAATCTGGATTTCCATGCTGAGAATAATGTGAAATTGTCATATGAATTAATAAATGGGACCTGATTTGCATCCCTACAGAATTGTGCCGCAAATTTATTGCAGTAAATATTTGGACCGAAGAGTCCTTTGTGGGCACCTTCGCACGATAAGGTGTGCGGTACCATTGCTATTTGTATTATAAATGCAGCCATTCCTGCATATATATATATATATATATATATATATATATACATAATCCTTCTCTATTTACATATGAAAGGTATGCAAAGTACAGTAGTTCTCCTGGAAGAAAGTAAACTGTATCTCTATTGGGGTGTTTGACCCTTTAACAGGCCTTGGAACATGACTCGGTCTACAAGCCAAACTAGAACATTCTCCATAAAGAAAATAGATGGTTCTGCTGTGGCTTGCATCCCCAGTCATGTTCCCAGGTCTGTTAAAAGGTCAAACATTAACTTATAGAGCAGTAACTGGTGGCACCTAAGAGACAGTGTTATTTCTTCAGAGAGAACTACTTTGCCTACATTTATCCCAGGGAGCACTGCCTGGACTCCCTACGCTAACTTGGCAGTCTCCACAAGGAGGAACTTTATTTCCAGACCCACGTATGAAAGAGAAGGCATTGAACTCCATGTACCACTGGCAGCTTGAATGCAGACGTCTCATTGTTCATTATCGTTGGTAAAAAAAAATATATGCCTGTGTGTGGTCATCTATAGAAACTGAATCTCATTAGTTTTCCATAGATAAATGGGTTGTCAAACTTCTTTTTTTTTAACTTTTTTAAATATTTTACATTTTAATCCTTCTGTAGCTGTGGATAAAACCCATACTCACCTGTTCCCCGCCATCTCAATCAGGCTCAAAAAGAGGTTTTCAATACAAGATTTTTGAGCCAAATACAGCGGACAAGAGACAAGAAGTATCAGTCTTTTCTTTATATATTTCCATCGTTTTGGATCCATGCCTGTGTGTGACTCAAAAAACTGCATGGGTGGCTCTGGCACCTGTATGACAGACACAACACCTGGAAGGCTAGACCTCCTGTGTTTCATCAAAACTGGATTCACTATGACACAGGAGGTTCAGGTATTATATCTACAATACACGCTCTAAAAAAAAGCCACTCATATTACTGTCTCAGTGGCTTATGGGTATTTAGTAATGATGGAAAAAAGATAATAGTTAGGGAAGAGATGGGATATACTAGAGACATCTCTTACCTTTGTGTTATATAAAAATGTGTTCACTTCTGTGTTATTTTTATGTTCCTCCATGTCAAACTCGATACTCTCATACAGTTTACTTTCTTCCTCAGTCAATGGGGCAACATCATCATAAATCCCGGGGATGAGGATATGCCCAGATGTATCTACAAGACTTGCTGTGAACAAGAACAAATAGATTCAATTAAAAAGAAATTATGAGAAATATATAATTTTAGTCTAACAGGAAGACCTCATGCAAATGACTATGTGCATTTCAGTCCATAAATGGTTTACAGTATCGTATTGTCAACCATATTGTGGGACACATGATTTCAGTTGAGGTTCTGTAGCACAGGCCAACTATACCTCTAGTAGCACTGAAAAAAGCATGTTTCAAGGAAAAGTTGGTCCAATATTTGGCAGAAATTAGTCTAGTTTAAAGGGGTTGTCTCATAAAAATATTTAACATTTTTGAAACCAGCAAATGGATCTGAATACTTTGTGTACTTTTCTGAAATTAGAAAATCTATCTGTATAGCGCCACCAGCTGTTTTCCTTATTTCTCTGTCTACCTGGCTGAGGTGGACGCACATACTTTTTTCAATCCTTCAGCTGCCACTAGCGTGATCTTCTTTTAGAAGCTGTGACAGTTGGAGAGAACTGCAGGAGAAGGGACATACCCCCTGATAAAGGACAGCTTTGTATCCATGTGAGGTACAGGGCTGATGTCTGATTTTCATTTTTTGTATCATTCATGGGAGCCTGTCATCAGACGCTTGCACAAAACATCAAGTCCGCTCACAACTAGTCTTAACTCACCTGAAGACAATGCTGTCTTTGTATAGTACATTAGTGCCTCTATTCTGCAGAAATTAAACATATCACTGAAAGTGGATTAATAGATATAAATGTAAACCCTGTCAAAATATTCTAACATCACTGAGTGCATGGAAACATAAAACGTAACTTTTAGGCTCCATTCACACGTTCGCAAAATGGGTCCGCATCCTTTCCGCAATTTTGCGGAATGGGTGCGGACCCATTCATTCTCTATGGGGACGGAATGGATGCGGACAGCACACAGTGTGCTGTCTGCAGATGCAATTGCGGAGCGTGGCCCCGATTTTGGGTCCGCAGCTCCGCAAAAAGATAGAGCATGTCCTATTCTTGTCCGCAGCTTGCGGACAAGAATAGGCATTTCTATGGGGTTGACGGGCTGGTGTGTTGCGGACCCGCAGTTTGCGGGTCCGCAACACACCACGGACTTCTGAATGTAGCCTAATTGTATAAGGGAGCATTTACACGACCGTGTTGGTTTTGCGGTCCGCAAATCACGGATCCGTGTGTTCCGTATGTCTTCAGTTATCTTTCTGTTTCCGTTCCGTAAGTCCGTATAATATGGACGTGGTGCTTCCGTGTGTCATCCGTTTTTCACGGTCCGCAAAAAACTGAAATGGGGTTTCCTAGAATGTTTTCAGTCCAGGGGTCCGCAAAACACGGATGACATACGGATGCATTTCCATGTGCTATCCGTTTTTTACGGACCCAATGACTTTCTATGGGGCCACGGACCGCAATTTGCGGCCAAGTATAGGACATGTTCTAAAATAAAAACAACAGACACACGGAACGGACAGCACACGGATGACAATGAAAGGCATTCCGCAATTTTTGCGGACCCATAGAAATGAATGGATCCATGCATTGTCCGCAAAAATTGCCGAACGGACGCGGAACGGACACGGAAGAAAAACACGGTCGTGTTAATGCTCACTAAAGGTAAAAGGTCCAGACAGACAACCGGACAATTAATATTGTTTAAATAACGACAGGCCCCAAATAAAACAAACATACATATAGGTCAAAGACACAATACAAAAATTCAAAGGTGCACATTAGAGTGACAGAGGGAGGCCCAAATAGGGGGTAAGAAATAGGGGGAGAAAAGTACTGTCTATAAATAATTCCTAGATACCCCTACTAACAGGAACCTGGAACCTAGCCCTAGTATACTCTGAACCAACCCTACACTGTCCCAATAGTTTTCCACCATTTGGGTTCATCAGGAGACCTATAAATAGTGTTTGTGGGCAATGCCCAGGAAACCAATTTGTAAGTTTCTCCAACAAGAATATAAACCAAAATGCAATTTCATGTAAGTAAAAGATAGATAATAGGCTCACAATCAAGCCACTTACTCAGAACACAGGCCGTTACTAATGATGACAGATTTGCCTGAGCATGGTTCCCCTTCTCCCTGCCATTTATACGTCCCCTGATAAATGTGAATGGAGGAGACCGTTGGGACAATGTAGGGTTGGTTCAGAGTGTACCAGGGTTAGTTTCCTGTATGGAGTCCCCCATCTTTAAGGTTTTATCCTGTTGGTAGGGCGGTACCTAGTGTTGGGCGAGCATGCTCGGCCGAACACCATTTTGACTCAAGCATCGAGATGCTCGGCACATCACGGTGTTCGACCGAACACCGTGTGTGCTCAAGCGCGATACTCGAGTGTCCTCCCTGCATGTTTGTTGCCTGCTACGCAGCCAATAAATGTGCGGGGAAGTACTGCCACTCACTGTAATGCTGTAGCCATGTTGGTTACTGGCATTACAGTGATTGGCTGGTCGGAACATGTCATCGGGTGCTATATAGCACCTGATGACACATGGTTCGGCTCAGTCTTAGTCAGGGAGAGCTGCAGCAGAAGGGACAAATAGTGTAGGGACAGGAATTGTTTATTTTTTTTTAGGTAGGGTTTTGTCTTGAAAGGTGTTAGAGACCCAAAAGTCCATTATTGTTTTATCTGGCTGCAATATATATTACTAGCGCAACCTGCGCTAAATTGCGTGCAATTGTTTGGCCGCTGCTGACAGTGACACAACCTTTGCTACATCTGCTGTGTTACATTTGCGCATCCAAAATATCTGTGACATTCAGCGCAATTGTTTGGCCGCTGCTGACAGCGACATTACCTGCGCTACATCTCCTGTATAACGTTTGTGCATCATAAACATCTGTGACATTCAGTGTAATTTTTTCGCCGCTAACAGCGACATTACCTGCGCTACATCTCCTGTATAACGTTTGCGCATTCCTAAATATCTTTGACATTCAGTGTCATTTTTTCGCCGCTGGTGACAGCTACATTACCTGCGCTACATTTCCTGTATAACATTTGTGCATCCTAAATATCTGTGACATTCAGTGTCATTTATTTGCGCATACACTTACAAAACCTGCGCTACTGTATGTGTGACAAACTTGCAAGCATATATACTATTTAATATGCTCAAGGCGAGCAGTAAGGGATAGGGAAGTGGCCGTGCTGCTGATGGTGCACTCAGAGGCCGTGGCCCTGGGCGCGGTGAAACTGTGCCTGCTGCGAGAGCCCAAGAAACACACTCATCCACGATACCTAACTTTATGTCCTAGTTTGCAGGGCGGCGCAGGACACCACTCTCGAAGTCACACCAGTGCGATCAGGTGGTCGGTTGGATTGCAGCAGATAATGCTTCCAGTCGGTTAAGCACCACCCTGTCTTCCACAAAGTCAGTAGCCAAGAGTCTGGTCAACAGAATCCTCACCCTGATCCTCCTTCCTCCCACCATGGAGAGTCTTGGCAAACAAGTGATCCCACACTCGGATATTCCGAGGAGCTCTTTTCAGCGCCATTCCTTGATTTGGGCCTCTCGCCAAGTCCGGTTGAAGAGGGACATGAGCAGATCTTGTGCACTGATTCCCAAACTCTTGAGCTTCCACAGTCAGAAGAAGATGACAGTGGGGAATGGCAATTAGTTTTCCACAAGGTGGATGACGATGAGACACAGTTGCCAATAAGTCAACAGCAATTAGTGTCTCAAAAGGTTAATGATGAGTAGTGTTAAGCGCAAATATTCAAATAGCAAATTTTAATCGTGAATATTCGCACTTCAAGAATTTGTGAATTTTTTTAATATAATGCTATATATTCGTAATGACGAATATTCGTCATTTTTTTCCATCTGAACACATGATTCCTCCCTGCATCTTGCTTGTGGGCCAATGACATCATTGGCCCACAAGTAAGAAGCAAGGAGGAATCATGTTTTCACTTCAGATGAAAAAAATGACGAATATTCTAAAAAACGAATATATAGCACTATAGAATATAGTGCTATATATTCGTAATGACGAATATTCGTCACTTTTTTCCACCTGAACACATGATTCCTCCCTGCTTCTTGCTTGTGGGCCAATGACGTCATTGGCCACAAGTAAGAAGCAGGGAGGAATCATGTGTTCACTTCAGATGGAAAAAATGACGAATATTCTAAAAACAAATATATAGCACTTTATTCTATAGTGCTATATATTAGTTTTTGACCCACGCCTGTATTGAGTGTGTAATATTCACATATTACATGATCATTACCTTTGCGTTTTTTGCGTTAAAAAAAATGCAGAATATAACAAATATACGAATTCGCAAATATATGATGTATATTTTACAAAATATTTGCAAAATATCACGAATTTGAATATGACCCCTGCCGCTCATCACTGATGATGAGGATGAGACACAGTTGTCAATAAATGAGGTTCTTGTTAGGTCAACAAGTCAGGAGAATGACCAGAGTGAGGAAGTGGAAGAGGAGGTGGTGGACAATGAAATCACTGACCCAACCTGGGAAGGTGGCAAGCCGTGCGAGGACAGCAGTACAGAGGGGGAGGGATCCGCAGCACCGCAACAGGCTGAAAGAGGCAGTGAGGTGGCAAAAGGGAGAAGGCGGGCCACACCAAACAGGCCCAAAACTGTTCCCTGGAGCACCCCCTTGCGGCAATCTCCCTTGCCAAGGGGTAGGTGTTCTGCAGTCTGGCGCTTTTTTGAGGAAAGTGGGGACGATAAAAAAATTGTCATTTGCAACCTGTGCCATACCAAAATGAGCAGGGGCATGAACACTAGCAACCTCACCACCACCAGCATGATCCGCCACATGGCATCAAAGCATCCTAATAGGTTTGGCCGAACGCTTGAGTCCACAATCAGTTTCTGCGGGTCACACCACTGCCTCCTCTTCCCCTGTGTTACATGCTGGCCAATAACCTATCCAATACGCAGGCCCGGACACTGAGGCTTTCCGCAGCCTGATGGCGGAAAGCAGCGCTTGCAATTGCCAGCTCACCGACTGTTGTGCGAGGTGAGCATGCGCTGGAACTCCACGTTCCACATGCTGGCCAGGCTTTGTGAAGTGGAATACCAGCTGCAACATGGTTGTCGCCTTTCCAGTCAGCTTCTGCTCTTCACAAGCGACAAGTGGGCATGGATTTCTGACCTCTGTGAGGTATTACGCAACTTTAAGTAATCAACACAGATGGTGAGGGGCGATGCCGCTATTATCAGCGTAACCATCCCACTTGTGTGTCTACTGAAATGCTTGCTGCTCACAATGAAGGCGGACGCTTTGCATGTGGAAGAGGTGGAAATGGGAGAAGACAGTACACAGGGTGATAGCCAGACCACCCTCTGTTCATCTTCTCAGCGCGAATTGGATGGTGAGGAGGACGAGCAGGAGACGGTTGTCTCCGCTACAGAGGGTAGTACGAATATCAGGTTTATTCCATCTGTTCAGCGTGGATGGGCCGAAGAGGAGGAGGATGAAGAGATTGAGAGTTATCCTCCTGATGAGGACAGCGAAGTCTTGTCTGTTGGGACTCTGGCACACATAGCTGACTTTATGTTATGCTGTCTTTCCTGTGACCCTCACGTTATACGCATTTTGGCCAACTCTGAATACTGGTTATTCACCCTTCTCGACCCCCGCTACAAAGAGAACTTCTCATCTCTCATTCCTGTGGTGGAGAGGACTAGCAAAATGGTGCAATACCAGAAGGTCCTTGTGGAAAAATTGCTCCAAAAATTTCCAGCTGACAATGCTGGTGGCAGAGTACGTAGTTCCTTGGACAACCGAGGAGGGGAGACGAGGGGAACACACAGCAGTTCCAACAGAGGCAGGGCAACACTCTCCAAGGCCTAGGACAGTTTCATGACACCCCGCCAGCACCCTCTCCCTGATGCGCAGCCTAGTGTCACAAGGAGGAAAAAGTTTTGGAAGATAGTGAAGGAGTACATAGCAGACCGTGTCAGCGTCCTCAGTGATTCCTCTGTGCCTTACAACTATTGGGTTTCCAAGCTGGACATGTCGCACGAACTGGCACTCTACGCCTTGGAGGTGCTGGCCTGCCCTGCCGCCAGCATTTTGTCAGAGCGGGTATTTAGTGCTGCTGGGGGCATAATAACTGATAAGCGCATCTGCCTCTCAACTGAAAATGCTGACAGGTTGACTTTTATCAAAATTAACAAGGCCTGGATTGCCCCTGACTTCTGTACTCCACCAGAGGAAAGCAGCTGAACATAAAGGCACTTTAAATGTGGCTTTTATGGTGTATTGAATACACTGTATTCCCATGCACCCCTTCCACCACAAAAAAAGGGTATATGGTGCAATCTTTCTTTTCTAGTCCTCCTTCTCCATCATATCAACATGCTTATTAGGCTACCCTCGCTCCTAATGTTTTAGAGGGTCATCTCAGCAGCAGACCCTCACCCCTAATGTTTTAGAGGGTCATCAGCAGGCCGTTGCCCCTAAATGTTTTAGATGGTCAAATCAGCAGCAGGCTCTCGCCCCTAATGTTTTAGTGGGTAAGCTCAGCAGCAGACCCTCACCCCTAATGTTTTAGATCAGAGGTGGGCAAACTTTTTGACTAGTGGGCCACAATGGGTTCATATATTGGACCCGGGGGCCAGACCAAGAGTAGATGGATAGCGCGTTTCTGTGAATTAATATAAATGAAATTTAAATTTCGTAACATTAAAGGTTTAGTTTAATTTTAGTGCTCCTTTACCCCCCACTTCTCCATAGAGCCCCCCATAATGAGTGCCAGTATATAAGGCCCCCAGTAGATGCCCCCATAGTGCTCCTCCCCCCCACATCTCCATAGAGCCCCCAATAATGCGTGCCAGTACATAGGGCCCTCAGTAGATGCCCCCATAGTGCTCCTTCCCCTCTTCTCCATAATGCCCCCCATAATGTGCCAGGATATAGGGTCCCCATAGTGCCCCTCATATTATGCCAGTATATAGGGCCTCCATAGTGCTTCCCCTCTTCTCCCTAGTGCCCCCCATATTGTGCCAGTATATAGGGCCCCCATAGTGCTTCCCCCTCTTCTCCATAGTGCCCCCCCATATTTTGGCATTATATAGGGCCCCCATAGTGCTTCCCCTCTTTTCCATAGTGGCCCCCATAGTGTTTCCCCTCTTCTCCATAGTACCAATCCATATTGTGCCAGTATATGGGGCCCCCACCCCCCTTCTTGCCACAGTATACTATGAATATAATAAAAACAATAAACACATATACTTACCTTATGCTGCTGTCAGTGATGCGATGCAGGCCTCTTCCGGCCTGTGTCCCGCTCTGTACGGCTCAGGCGGTGCGATGACTTTATCGCGCCGCCTGCACCAGCCTCTGATAGGTTATAGGCACTAGGCCTGTAGCCTATCAGAGGAATGGGCAAGGGAGACGCCTCTCCCCTGCTCCTCCGCACCATTCATCTGTATCGCTTTCCTGAGGACGGCGATATAGATAATTATGGAGATAAGCGCTTTCACAATGGAAGCCCTCATCTCCACTCCTGTTGCCTCCGGACAGCTCTGCGGGCCGGATAAAAAGGTCCACCAGGCCGCGGGCCATCACTGTTTTAGATGGTCAGATCAGCAGCAGGCCCTCGCCCCTAATGTTTTAGAGGGTCACCAGCAGGCCCTTGCTCCTAATATTTTTGAGGGTCACCAGCAGGCCATCAATCATAATTTTTCAAGGGTGTGTATGATGCCCTTCTTTATGTGTAATAAAGGGTGTATTGATGTGCCGGTTCCTTGTAATTTTTGGCAGCCCTTTCACTTAGTGCATATGCTTTATGAGTGTAGGAGTACCATTGTAACACAATGTGAATGAGGCCATCCTTTATGTGATATACAGGTTGTATTGGAGTGCCTCTTCCTTGTAATTTTTGGCAGCACTTGCTGTCACGGTGGGGAGTGGGGGAAAGCCCCCACCGTACGGTGTCAAAGGGTAAAAGGGGATCAGCCTGGCCAAAAGGAGTAATAAGGGAGCAGGTCACCTCCTAAAGCGTCCCTAATCCTCTCCCTGACTCCTCACCGTATGAGCGGACCCCGATGGTAGGACGGCTTATACTCTGGATTCCTAGAGACCCTGAGTCGCCCTGGTAATCCTTCACCAAGGAGTAAGGAAGAGACGACATGTTCATCCCAGTCATGGAGGAACAGTAGTCTCTATCTGAGGCCAGGCTGCAAGGAGAGGGGAACACACACAGCATATGGAGTTCGCAGGTAAGCGAAACCCATAACACACTTACCTGCCACAGACACACTGACTGGAACCCGTGCACAAGTGCTACTGTCCACACCAACATTAAAGGACACAGCACAAACCACAACCACACAGGAACCCAGGACATCCATAGCTGCAATAAACGTGAGACAGGGGAATGTCTAGCAAACATGCTGGACACCAAACATCACCAGCCATGTAACACAACACAAGACATACAACACCCTGAACATAACCCACGCAAACCAAAAGATAAGAAGGGAGAGAGACACCATAATAACATCAATGACCACAAGGGTGGCCCTCACTGGACAGATGGTAAAAGCCAGGAACAGTAAACCACCAGCATACACCAAGGCTGGAGGAACCCTCAGCTTCAGGCATCCAGCAGAGGCTAAATAGCCCAAGGAGCCACACCCACACACACATAAACCCAGTGTTCACAAAACACTAGGAAGGGAGTTAAACCTTTCTACACTAGACAGAGGAAGGAAGCCACTTAAAGGGGAAGTGCACACCCAAGCATACCAAACCACACGTTACCACCGGCAACAGCATGCATGGCAACCATGTCACGTCAATCACCCAGAAGGCCGAGACACTGCCACTGCATGCTCTCACAGCAAAATTTTGCCGCGGGCAACCGCAAGTGTGGCAACAGTGTCACAGCACAAACCAAAGGCCGTGACACTTGCACTTTATATGCAAGTAAATATACAGGAAAGAATGTTTCCTAACAATTTTTCCCGAATGCCCTTGGTATATGGAACTACTAATTTGCATAAATTGTAACTTCTGCAGAATATAGGCACTGATTTACTAAGTAAAGACTAAGGCTACTTTCACACTTGCGTTTTTCTTTTCCGGCATAGAGTTCCGTCACAGGGGCTCTATACCGGAAAAGAACTGATCAGGTATGCCCCCATGCATTCTGAATGGAGAGTAATCCGTTCAGTTTGCATCAGGATGTCTTCAGTTCAGTCGTTTTGACTGATCAGGCAAAAGAGAAAACCGTAGCATGCTACGGTTTTATCTCCGGCTAAAAAAACTGAAGACTTGCCTGAATGCCGGATCCGGCATTTTTTCCCATAGGAATGTATTAGTGCCGGATCCGGCATTCAGAATACCGGAATGCCGGATCCGTCCTTCCGGTATGCGCATGCGCAGACTGAAAAAAAGGTGAAAAAATAAATGCCGGATCCGTTTTTGCCGGATGACACCGGAAAGACGGATCCGGCATTTCAATGCATTTTTTCGACTGATCAGGCATTTTTAAGACTGATCAGGATCCTGATCAGTCTTACTAATGCCATCAGTTAGCATACATTTTGCCTAATCCGGCAGGCAGTTCCGGCGACTGAACTGCTTGCCGGATCTCTCTGCCGCAAGTGTGAAAGTAGCCTAAATAAATGGTTTTCTTCAGGTGAGTTAAGCCTATTTGTAAGTGGCCTTGCTTTATTGCCCATGCTCCTGTTGACAGAGTCCCTTTAAAGGCTATGGACACCTGTGGGGACTATTTTATTTTTACATTTCACTCATTTTGAACTAAAAATTATTATTTTTTCAATCATTTTTCTTCTACAGCTTTCAAATTCAGTGCATTTGCAGACTAGCAGGCTCCCCACTTCACGTGGAATCTGTCAGAGAATAGCACTGACAGCTCAATCTGTAGCCCTCATTTAAGCTAATTTCTAATCAAACTGAATTTAGCAATAAAGAGTGTTTATGATCTGTCAGGAGTTCAGAGATAAGGGTTACAGATCGAGCTGTCAGTGTAATTCTCTGACAGTTTCAAGGTACACAGAAATCCTGCTAGTTTGCAAATGCACAGAAACTGAAAGCTGTAGAAGAATAATTGTTAAAAAGTTTTAATAAGGACCAACAGAAAAAATTATTTTGAGTTAAAAATGAGTAAAATGCGATAACAAAACAGCTGTGCCCAAAGATGTCTATAGTCTTTAATGGCAGCACACATCTATCATAAATATGTCACACACCACCAGTCCTATTTTCCATTTGCCACTTTTCTGGCACATTTTAATTTATAATTTACAGTTTAATATAAAGTGTAGCATTTTGATGGGCACCAAATAATACTTACCAAAGGGAAAGAGAGTTAAAACATTCAGCTCAATGGATGGATGAATGAATGAATGAATGAATGAATGGGTTGATGGATGGATAAAACAGACTAGTAACTGACATACCATATATCATATATTACCTAAAAGATATACTAGATCTCTCATTGATTCATGAATGATGCCTCCAAAAGTTCCTGAATGTAAATCCTTCTTTCCACTTTCCACCTAATAATAAATTAGAGCAATACAAGATTAAATATTTTAAATTATATTATACTGAAAAATGCTTTATATGTTTTGCTCTATTTGCCTATTTTCACATTTTGAAGTAGAAAACACAGTGGATGCTAATGGATTTCTTCCATTTGTGTTCATTTCTTGCTTTTAATGGTAAAAATAATTAACATCAGGTGTCCATATTTTTTAAGCAACTGCTGCCTTTTTCTATAAGAAAACATCCAGTGAAAAATCTATGAGCTTAGCAAAAGCATCTGTTTAACAAAAACTAGACAGAATAACATCAAAAATACCAGCGTGAACTGAACCGAGACCATCATCCCAGGTGGTTACTCATCTATGTATTTCTGAGGTGGAAGCATCTATATATGTAGTGTTCCTGTGAGGTATGCTCTCTTTCTGATTGATATTCAGTACATATGCAGGTGGTACAGCTAGAATAATCATCAAAAATGATATATTTACCTCGACAAAGAAATATGCATTGCCTCGAGTTCCATATGTAAGGGCAGGCTTGCTGCTAAGCCACACATTATCAGAAATGACAATATAGTCAACATCTGAAAAAAACTCCTTTTGTCCTTTTAGCAGCTCTTCTAAACCAGGAGAACCTGTTTCCTCTACTCCTTCTATGATAAACTTCAAATTTACAGGGATATCCTAAAATAATGAAGAAATAAAAATATATTTACGGGTAGTCTTTCATGTTCATTAGCTCAATGATGGACTGAGAAGTATTGCATCTGGAAAAGAACAGCATTATACAAATAGTGCTCAATTGCAGTGGAGACCGTCACAGCCAAGGAGAAGGAGATGCCCCTTGAGAAACATGGCCGTCTCCTCCTCCCTGTACCAATGCTATTAATTAGTATACACGGCAGCAAAAGAGAACGGGGGGCACAGAGGGGAAACGGAGCAGTGCATCTGAAAAATCATTTCCGCACGGGCATCTACACATTATGCCCTACACTGCCAGGTACTATTACTAATATCGTAATGTCAGGACCAGTGGAAGGTCCTCTTTAACTTCAGGTTATTATCAAATACCATCCAAAAAAAATCCAATGCAGAAGATAGAAATGTTGAGAAATTGTCAGTTATCATGATTGTGTTTATTTACCTTAATGTTTTGCATCAGTGATTGGTATCCAAAACCAGGAACGGAACCAAAATATAGAACCTGCGCAGATCTTTCTATTGTATCTTATATTGATGGATGATACATTCCTGGTTTTGGATAACATTCACCACAAAACTGACGTCCGAATAAGGACTTAGGCTACTTTTACAGAAGTAGTGATTGCAATTTGCGGTCCCCAGTGCACGGGTAATGTCCGTGCGGCGGCCGGGACGGATCGAGATCCAGTCAACTTGAATGGGTCCCTGATCCGTCCGCACTGCAAAAAAACTCTGTAGTGCTTCCGTGGGGTTCCGTGCCTTCGTTCTGTACCGCAGCTCCAGATTGCGAACCCATTCAAGTGAATGGGTCCACACCCGTGATGCGGGGAGCACACGACCGGTGCCCGCATATTTCGGACCCGCTGTTTGCGGGCCGGGCAACGGCCATGTGCATGAGGCCTTACAAAGATAATTTGTACCTTTTTCAGGGCAATATACGTCTCTATGGCATGTATCCAAGCTAGTACAGGACCTTTGTCGTCTGTTGCGCCTCGTCCATACAGGTTTCCTTTAAGTGGGAAGATTTAGAAATAGATTAGCGGACAATATGAAATATTCATGTAAACCGCATATCGATAAAAATGTCCAAATTTTTCTATGCAACAGCGCTGGCGAATAAAGGTACAATAGTGGGAATGAAATAAGTTCCGAACTAAAGTACTAACCATTCATTTCAGTCATTGTGTAGGGATCAGTCTTCCATCCATCCTCCTTTTTGGCAGGCTGAACGTCCACATGTCCATAAAAACAAACAGTCGCCTTTTCAGTGTCATTTCCCAACTCAGCCAGGATTGCTGGAGGGAACTGAATGGTTTGTCCACCATGAAACTGTGAGCAAACGTTAAAGTTAATATTTCAGTAGTCTAGTCATATTCTTTTACCTAATTAACTCGTTGGCTTGAGTGTGTAATCTGAGTTCAAGTACTCGAAGAAATAGACACTTGGCATGTCTATACCAATTTTCACTTATCTTTAGATGTTGAGGTCATGCAGAACACTGGATAAAATTAGCCACTACCCAACAGCTGATAGCTTCAAGTTGTAATGGATCTCTACATTTGAATGGATGACATACCACTGCCAGACGGCCATACTAGCCACAATCCTATTTTTTCACCGGTGATAATATAAAGACAATTGATCTCATTAATTCAAGAAAAGAACATAAAGAACTCTTAAGCCTGTAATTAGCCAGGCAGATCAGCAAGGGATTGTCGGGAGGGAAGCGTTCCCTACCAGCCATCGCCTGCTCGCTAGCGGAGGAAACCGGTGCTCTTACATGCAGCGATCTCCTCAGTATGGGGAGGAGCGATCGTTATGCTATCGCTTGTCCCCGTGCTGTCTAGTGGTTTGACGGGTGTCAGGTGGCTATCAGACAGCATAATCTGCTACCGGCAATTGCTGATTTTTAAGCATTTGCTCGAGCTTTTCGTTAGCGGTTATCAGCTGAAATATCGGCCAATGTAATACAGCCTTTAAAAAACATGAGGTTTATAGTTAAAGGGGTTGTCCAAGTGTTTATTACTGATGACCTATCCTCAGGATAGGTCATCAATATGAGATCAGCGGGGGTCAGACTCTTAGCACCCCCGCCCATTAATTGGCTAAAGAGACTGTGGCACTCAAGGACCAGTGCGGCCTCTTCCTAGGCCAGTGATGTCACATTCATTGGTCACATGCCCTAGGCTCCGATCAGTCTCATTCAATTGAATGGGTCTGAACTGCAATACTAAGCACAGCTGCTATCCAATAGATGGTACTGTGCTTGGTAAGCTACGAGGAGCCTGTGGCGCTTACAGAGTAACGTGGCCTCTTAAAACAGCTGATCGGTGAGGGTGCCAGGTATCTGACCCTCTCCAATGAGATACAGATGAGGCCGCACGCCTACAATTGAGCGCGTTTACAACTATATTTCGATATTCTTATTTCTTTATCGTAGCGGCACCAGTTTGATAAAGGCCGTGTTTGGCCGAAACGTAACATCAATATTGACCGCAGATTCAATAAAAGCAAAGCATATTTCTACGGAACCACAGTTCACTGTGATTTTTTCTGAAGTTTTTTCTTCATACATTTCATGGGGTGGGAACCCGACTCCATGAAATTCTAAAGAAAGAACCTACGAGCAGTGTGCGACTATGTTACTTCTCAACTTTTCTGAGGATAGGTCATCAGTATTAAACATTCTGACAACTCCTTTCATTTTCCTTGTTTAGGATAACTTTCCAGTTTATCACTGGAAGTATCTGGAGCAACTTTACTTTGGAGTTGGTGAGTAGATCTTCTGTAGAGGCTGCAAAACTCAGGACGTCATCCATATTTTTTATGGACCAGCATTTTGCGGACCGCAAAATACATATGGTTGTAGAAATGCACCCTAAGGTTTTTAATAATCATTAATCATTTACTAATCATTAAAAAAAGGATTTTACTAATCATTAAATAAAGGCATTAGTACCATAACTACTTTATAGACTTCTATATAGTTGTATTATGACACTCACGGTTTCAAATCCCATGTCTATTAGCTGCACAGTTGCCCCTAAAGTGCGAATCCTCTCAGCAGTCATGTGGACCATTCTAATCAATTCTTCACGGAATTGTGGATCACTGGATTCACTGGGAACAGTCAGCCAGTCTTTAAGGCTCTGTGTGAAGACAGTTGACAGGTGGTCATCTTGCCTAAGCTGCTAACAGCATTTGGAAATATGATATACAGTACAGCAGTGACATGGACCATAGACATAATAGACACGAGGGACTAATTTATCAAACTGATGTCTTTAAAGTACCACACGCTAACCTATTGCGCCACTGGAGCATCTTATCAAACTGATGTAAAGTAGAACTGGCTTAGTTGCCCATAGCAACCAATCAGATTCCTTCTCTGATTTTCCAAAGGAACAGACCAAAATAAAAGGTGGAATCTGATTGGTTGCTATGGGCAACTAAGCCAGCTCTAATTTACACCAGTTTGATAAATGATTCCCAAGATGTTTATTGATGTCTATGAAGTTTTCTGGACATGTTCTGAGACATGTGCATAGGTCATTGTGCAGGGAGGGGGAGTACATAAGCTTTAACCATCATCTATTGTGAGAGGTGGATCCTGTGTTATCTGTATATATTTCATTGTTATCCTGCGTGTGATAATAATGATATGAATGCTCAAAAATGATATCTACAGAACAGAAACTGTTAAAATGTTATTCGGTTTAATGGTCATTGCGAAATCTGCAAGATTTTAAAAAAAAAATAACTTCTATAAAAATTCTTAAAGAATATGTTTCAAATAAAAACAATAGGTTATTCAAACAATAGGATATTTTCTAATCTTTGAGGGTTGTAGAGAGGAAAATCAATTTAAGGCTACTTTCACACTAGCGTTTTAGTTTTCAGGTATTGAGATCCGTCATAGGGGCACAATAACAGAAAAAAACACTTCAGTTTTGTCCCCATTCATTGTCAATGGGGACAAAACTGAACTGAACAGAACGGAATGCTCCAAGATGCATTCCGTTTAGTTTAGTTGCGTTCCCATACCGGAGAGCAAACCGCAACATGTTGTAGTTTGCTTTCCATCCTGGGATGCGGAGCAAAACAGATCCGGCATGAACCCCAATGCAAGTCAATGGGGACGGATCCGTTTTCTCTTCCACAATCTGCCACAGTAGAAAATGGATCCGTCCCACATTGACTTCCAATGCAGTTCATGACGGATCAGTTTTTGGTATGTTAACGATTATACAACCGGATCCGTTCATAACGGATGCAGACGGTTGTATTATCAGTAACGGAAGCGTTTTTGCTGAACGATGCCAGATCCAACAAAAACGCTAGTGCGAAAGTAGCCTTAGTCTTAGAAGGACAAATACAATGTAGAGATTTCAGGTAAAATAAAACCAAAATAATGTGGTCTTAAGAAGCAAGAAATGCTCAACCCCATATGCAGTTGTGCATCTATACCCGGGGGAGCAAATCCAGCACATGTGGTCCGTTGCTAATGGCGATCCCCAGCAGAAAATGCTTGCAATGAGGGATGCCCGCAGCGGATCACAAGTGCCACAAGGACATCCTACACCAGATAGCAAAATGTGTGGATGTAATTGACTATATGAAATAAACTTTTACACGAATAGGTGCACTACTGTGGTGGATGCAATCAACCAAATCTGACTAAACCCTCACACTGATGTTAAAATGAGACTTTAGCCAATATATCCTTATATTAAGGACATACTGGAGCCCGCACACTACTGGTGGATCCACCAGGTGGGGGGGGGGGCAGCTGGAAGCGCTCATCTCCATAGTCATCTGTATCGCCGTCCTCAGGACAGAGATATGGCTGTGCTGGGAGAGCGAATGGGCAGGGGAGGGAGAGCGCGTGTCCCTTCCCCTTCCTCTGATAGGCTACAGGCACTAGGCCAGCATCTTATCAGAGGCCGGCGCAGGCGGCGTGATGACGTCATCGCGCTGCCTAAGCCGTACAGCGCGGGACACAGGCCGGAAGAGGCCTGCATCGCATCGCTGCCATGGAGGTAAGTATAAGTGGTTTTTTTTGGTTTGTTTTTTTATATACAGTCAGGTCCATAAATATTGGGACATCGACACAATTCTAACATTTTTGGCTCTATACACCACCACAATGGATTTGAAATGAAACAAACAAGATGTGCTTTAACTGCAGACTGTCAGCTTTAATTTGAGGGTATTTACATCCAAATCAGGTGAACGGTGTAGGAATAACAACAGTTTGCATATGTGCCTCCTACTTGTTAAGGGACCAAAAGTAATGGGCCAATTGGCTTCTCAGCTCTTCCATGGCCAGGTGTGTGTTATTCCCTCATTATCCCAATTACAATGGGCAGATAAAAGGTCCAGAGTTTATTTCAAGTGTGCTATTTGCATTTGGAATCTGTTCCTGTCAACTCTCAAGATGAGATCCAAAGAGCTGTCACTATCAGTGAAGCAAGCCATCATTAGGCTGAAAAAACAAAACAAATCCATCAGAGAGATAGCAAAAACATTCGGCGTGGCCAAAACAATTGTTTGGAAGATTCTTAAAAAGAAGGAATGCACCGGTCTGCTCAGCAACACCAAAAGACACGGAAGACCACGGAAAACAACTGTGGTGAAGAAAACACCCTTGACAACAGTTGGCCAGATCAAGAACACTATCCAGGAGGTAGGTGTATGTGTGTCAAAGTCAACAATCAAGAGAAGACTTCACCAGAGTAAATACAGATGGTTCACCACAAGATGTAAACCATTGGTGAACCTCAAAAACAGGAAGGCCAGATTACAGTTTGCCAAACGACATCCAAAAAAGCCTTCACAGTTCTGGAATAATATCCTATGGACAGATGAGACCAAGATCAACTTGTACCAGAGTGATGGGAAGAGAAGAGTATGGAGAAGGAAAGGAACTGCTCATGATCCTAAGCATACCACCTCATCAGTGAAGCATGGTGGTGGTAGTGTCATGGCGTGGGCATGTATGGCTGCCAATGGAACTGGTTCTCTTGTATTTATTGATTATGTGACTGCTGACAAAAGCAGCAGGATGAATTCTGAAGTGTTTCGGGCAATATTATCTGCTCATATTCAGCAAAATGTTTCCGAACTCATTAGACAGCGCTTCACAGTGCAGATGGACAATGACCCAAAGCATACTGCAAAAGAAACCAAAGAGTTTTTTAAGGGAAAGAAGTGGAATGTTATGCAATGGCCAGGTCAATCACCTGACCTGAATCCGATTGAGCATGCATTTCACTTGCTGAAGACAAAACTGAAGGGAAAATGCCCCAAGAACAAGCAGGGACTGAAGACAGTTGCAGTAGAGGCCTGGCAGAACATCACAAGGGATGAAACCCAGCATCTGGTGATGTCTATGTGTTCCAGACTTCAGGCTGTAATTGACTGCAAAGGATTTGCAACTAAGTATTAAAAAGTGGAAGTTTGATTTATGATTATTATTCTGTCCCATTACTTTTGGTCCCTTAACAAGTGGGAGGCACATATACAAACTGTTGTAATTCCTACACCGTTCACCTGATTTGGATGTAAATATCCTCAAATTAAGCTGACAGTCTGCAGTTAAAGCACACCTTATTCGTTTCATTTCAAATTCATTGTGGTGGTGTATAGAGCCAAAAATGTTAGAATTGTGTCGATGTCCCAATATTTATGGACCTGACTGTATACAATAGTTTTACTGGCACATTAGGGGAGGGGGCCCTCTTGTTACTGGCACATTGGGGGGGGCCCTCTTGTTACTGGCACATTAGGGGGGGCCCTCTTGTTACTGGCACATTAGGGGTCCCTCTTGTTACTGGCATATTGGGGGGGGCTCTTGTTACTGGCACATTAGAGGGGGCCCTATTGTTACTGGCATATTTGGGGGGGCCCTCTTGTTACTGGCACATTAGGGGGGCCCTCTTGTTACTGGCACATTAGGGGAGGGCCCTCTTGTTACTGGCACATTAGGGGTGGCCCTCTTGTTACTGGCACATTAGGGGGGCCCTCTTGTTACTGGCACATTAGGGGGGCCATTGTTACTGGCACATTAGGGGGGGCCATTGTTACTGGCACATTAGGGGGGCTCTTGTTACTGGCACATTAGGGGGGCCCTTGTTACTGGCACATTAGGGGGTGCTCTTGTTACTGCCACATTAGGGGGGGCTCTTGTTACTGGCACATTAGGGGGGCTCTTTTTACTGGCACATTAGGGGGGGCTCTTGTTACTGGCACATTAGGGGGGGCTCCTGTTACTGGCACATTGGGGGGGCTCTTATTACTGGCACATTAGGGGGGCTCTTATTACTGGCACATTAGGGGGGTCTTGTTACTGACACATTAGGGGGGTCTTGTTACTGGCACATTGGGGGGGCTCTTGTTACTGGCACATTGGGGGGCTCTTGTTACTGGCACATTGGGGGGGCTCTTGTTACTGGCACATTAGGGAGGCTCTTGTTACTGGTACATTAGGGGGGGCTCTTGTTACTGGCACATTAGGGGGGCTCTTGTTACTGGCACATTAGGGGGGCTCTTGTTACTGGCACATTAGGGGGGTTCTTATTACTGGCACATTAGGGGGGGCTCTTGTTACTGGCACATTAGGGGGGCTCTTGTTACTGGCACATTAGGGGGGGGCTCTTGTTATTGGCACATGATTGGGGGGCTCTTGTTACTGGCACATGATGGGGGGGGCTCTTGTTACTGGCACGTGATTGGGGGTGCTCTTGTTACTGGCACGTGATTGGGGGCACATTTTACTGGCACATTATTGGTGGGCACTATAGGGGCATCTACTGAGGCCACAAAGGGGTATTTTATATGAAGGCTCTGTACAGTAGCATTTTATACTGGGACACATTATGGTGGGTACTATGGGGAAGGGGGGAGAGGAGTATTATGGGGTCATCTATGGGGGGCACTAAGAAGGGGTATTTAATACTTGCAAATTATGAGGGACACTGAGGGCATCTACTAGGGCACTATATATGGGACATTTTATACTGGTACATTATGGGGGGCACTAGGAGGAAGGGGTGAGAGGAGCACTATGGGGGCATTTACTGGGGCCACTATATAGGGGTATTTTATACTGAGACATTATTGGGGCACTATGGGGACATTAGCTCAACTGGGGGCATTACAAGGGGGTATGTTTTGCACTGTCTATTATAAGGAGAATTATTACTACTGGGCATTATGGGGGGCTTTATTACTTCCCCATGGTATGACCCCCTAGTAGCAGCACCAGCCTCTCCCTGCTCTGCGACCCCACTGCCCCTTCTCCAAATCCTTATTATGAAATCTTTGTCATTAGGATAAAACACAACATCAGCTCCGCCGAGCCCCCGGCCGAGTGTTGAAGTGGTGTCCGAGATCCCCAAGGGCCAAGCCAAGTAATTGGAAGTTTTCATGTGAAATATGCTTATGTTATACACATATAGCATACACTGTGCCACACAATATACAGTACCTCTACACTGTGTAGTCTTGTGGCGGCGGACAGAAAATAATCTGGAAGTGCCCCTCCCGAGACCAGGCTCTGGATCCGCCACTGCTGCGCACCCTGTCAAGATATTTCAAGTTGCACGGGACCTAACGCTAACCTACCTGTGCTGTATGGGCAGTACCAGGGGCCAGTGGGTGAATTATAGGAGCGTAAGGTCCAACTCACAACAAACAGCTTCCAGTTGCCTCCAGTGTGAAACCACACATACAATGGGATGAGGGAGGAGGCTGTAAGTCCCATCCATGGCTGACTAATATGACGCAGGCCTCACAGGTGCACCTAAATGTTGCCTATGGATGGAAATCAAGGAAGATTCAAATTTGGAGTTTATACATCTCCAGGCATACATATACAAACTACATGACAAAATAATGTGGTCTTAAAGAGGACCTTTCACTAGATTAAAAAATCTAAACTAACTATACAGACATGGAGAGCGGCGCCCAGGGATCTCCCTGCACTTACTATTATCCCTGGGCGCCGCTCCGTTCTCCCGGTATAGGCTATGGTATCTTCACATGTTAGGCTCCACCCAGTGGAGCCTGCCGGCGTCTCTTTCTCCCATGCTGTAGCGCTGGCCAATCGCAGCGCTCAGCTCATAGCCTGAGAGAAAAAAAAACCTCTCAGGCTATGAGATGAGCGCTGCGATAGGTCAGCGCTACAGCATGGGAGAGGGAGACGCCGGCAGGCTCCACTGGGTGGAGCCTAACATGTGAAGATACCGGAGGCTTTACCGGGCGAACGGAGTGGCGCCCAGGTATAACAGTAAGTGCAGGGAGATCCCTGGGCGCCGCTCTCCATGTCTGTATAGTTAGTTTAGATTTTTTAATCTAGTGAAAGGTCCTCTTTAAGAGGCAGAAAATGCTCAACCACATATGCAGTTGTGCATCTACACCCGGGGGAGCAAATCCTGCACATGTGGTCCAAATTTTAATGTGCCTTGATTTCCATCCATAGGCAACATTTAGGTGCACCTGTGAGGCCTGCGTCATATTATTCAGCCATGGGTGGGACTCACAGCCTCCTCCCTCCTCCCATTGTATGTGTGGTTTCACACTGGAGGAAACTGGGAACTGTTTGCTGTAAGTCGGACCTGTCACCTTACGCTCCCGTAATTCTCCCACCGGCCCCTGGTACTGCCCATACGGCACAGGTAGGTTAGTGATAGGTCCCGTGCCACTTGAGATGCCTTGATGGGGTGCGCGGGCTCCAGTATGTCCTTAATACAAGGATATATTGGCTAAATTCTCATTTTAACATCAGTGTGAGGGTTTAGTCAGATTTGGTTGACTGCATTCACCACAGTAGTGCACCTACTGTATTCTTGTAAATATATTTTTTTAAAATAATACCTGAGCTAGCCAACATACAGTACAGACCAAAGGTTTGGACACACCTTCTCATTCAAAGAGTTTTCTTTATTTTCATGACTATGAAAATTGTAGATTCACACTGAAAGCATCAAAACTATGAATTAACACATGTGGAATTATATACATAACAAACAAGTGTGAAACAACTGAAAATATGTCATATTCTAGGTTCTTCAAAGTAGCACCTTTTGCTTTGATTACTGCTTTGCACACTCTTGGCATTCTCTTGATGAGCTTCAATAGGTAGTCCCCTAAATGGTTTTCACTTCACAGGTGTGCCCTGTCAGGTTTAATAAGTGGGATTTCTTGCCTTATAAATGGGGTTGGGACCATCAGTGGCGTTGAGGAGAAGTCAGGTGGATACACAGCAGATAGTCCTACTAAATAGACTGTTAGAATTTGTATTATGGCAAGAAAAAAGCAGCTAAGTAAAGAAAAACGAGTGGCCATCATTACTTTAAGAAATGAAGGTCAGTCAGTCAGCCGAAAAATTGGGAAAACTTTGAAAGTAAGGGCTATTTGACCATGAAGGAGAGTGATGGGGTGCTGTGCCAGATGACCTGGCCTCCACAGTCACTGGATCTGAACCCAATCGAGATGGTTTGGGGTGACCTGGACCGCAGAGTAAAGGCAAAAGGGCCAACAAGTGCTAAGCATCTCTGGGAACTCCTTCAAGACTGTTGGAAGACCATTTCAGGGGACTACCTCTTGAAGCTCATCAAGAGAATGCCAAGAGTGTGCAAAGCAGTAATCAAAGCAAAAGGTGGCTACTTTGAAGAACCTAGAATATGACATATTTTCAGTTGTTTCACACTTGCTTGTTATGTATATAATTCCACATGTGTTAATTCATAGTTTTGATGCCTTCATAGTCATGAAAATAAAGAAAACTCTTTGAATGAGAAGGTGTGTCCAAACTTTTGGTCTGTACTGTATATTAAGCATCAATGGGCACCCAATTGTTTAATTACAGTCTGACAGGAAAACATGATTCAATGTAAATCCTCCAGATGTATGTTTGATGTACACTGTAAATGCAGTGTTAATTGACCATTGCATCGCTTTGCTTTCTAGAGAAAAGTGTCTCTCATATTTGTCACCCCACCATCCATCATATAGTGGTTCATAGTGTTTCTGTGTGCCCCCGTACAAATGCCTTCTGGATTGTTTTCTGTGGTGGAACAAGATATAGTAATATTAGACACTTAAATATTTCATGTTCCATGCTCGTGTAAATAAGCTAAGCAAAATACTCCCAAAGCACAGGCAGTTTGACCAAAATCTCCAGGAGTGATCCCACAAAACATGTATATGGCATATAAACTAAATATGTCATAAAATAGGATTGAATGGTTTGAAACTCTAGTGATCCAAAAGATCTCTGAAGCATGGCTGACCATTCATATAGAAGTGGTTACTCTTCATTACGTGAGTGATATAGATACAGTCATGTGACTACTGTAAGTAAATAAGCCATATCATTTTTAACCACCTGTATTCCATGTACTCTCCATACAACTTCTCTTCCCTCAAGAAAGACCATATGAGGCCGAGTTCAAACTTCAGTTATTTGATCAGTTATTTCCATCTGTTATTGAGTCCATTACACCTGATCTCTGAGTAGGCTTCACTACTGGTTTTGGCTCACAATAACTGATTGAAATAACTAACCAAATAACTGATGTGTGAACTCAACCTAAACAGTTGGTTTGAGCTTTGTAGATCACACAATAAGGCTACATTCAAATGACCGTATGTGTTTTGCGTCAGCAAATGGCGGATCCGCAAAAAAAAACAGATGACGTTCCGTATGGCATCCGTTTTCTTTTGCGGATCTATTGTAACAATGCCAATCCTTGTCCGCAAAACGGACTAGAATAGGACATCTTCTTTTATTTTTGCGGGGTTACGGAATGACATACAGATTCGGATAGCACATGATGTGCTGTCCGCATTTTTTGTGGACCCATTGAAATTAATGGGTTCTCATTCAATACGCAAAAAAAAAGCGGAACGGACACGGAAACAAATTGCGTTCGTGTGAATGTAGCCTATCAATGCAGTCAAGGGACAATGGTCTTGTTGAAGAGATCCAGTAGCATCCCATCTAGACAAGAAGTACCCTTCTCTCCATTGACAAACCCTAAAACAGGATGGGTGTCTTCTCCTTTTGGAGGAGTCTGGTTTGGCCAATAAGAAACAGTTTCTTAGGCTGGATTCACATCGCATCGTCTTATGTTTCACATATACAAGAAATGTATACATTAAACGGATGTCTCTGACAGATTCCATACAGGCGTATCTGTCACCATAGAGTTCCATCGTAAACTTGCGTTAAGCTGCACTCTGCAAGATGAAAATAATAGTGTCTAAGCATTTGCATCCTTTCTTTCCCCAACGCATATGTTAAATGTAGGGCAAAAACATGATTTGAACCCAGCCTTATACTGCTGGATCTTCAACAACAAATAGTAAACCGCCAGATCTATATCAAAGGCATCTAATCAAGCCAACCAGTACCCTACTCTGTAGTGCCGAGGGGCAAGAACCCTGAAACAGGTACAGTATCTACAGATGGGTGTCATTTCCTTCCAGTGGAAAGCTAGTTTGTACACACTAACAATAAACTCAAATATCAAAGCTTGATTAAAATTAGAATAAATCAGTGTGAACCTGCCCCAAAAATCAGTAGAAAATATGCCACATATAAATATGACTTTATATCCCAATTAATTAATTAATTAAAGTTGTTTTCTGGTCCACTTATATTGATGGCCTACCCTTCATCATCAATATCTATTCGGGGAGTTCTGACTTCCCACCAATCAGCTGTTCTGCAGCAGTTCCCATGCCTCTGGTTGGCACAAGCTCCCATTGATGTGAATGGAAGCAGTATTGCAATAACCAGCTCCATCCACTACACACAATGGGCAAAGCTACTGCAGAACAGCTGATCATCAGGAATAAAGAGTGTCAGCCCCCTTTCCCCATTGATCAGACACTGATGGCCTATCCTGATGGAATATTTAGGCCCTGTTCACACAGCGGATTTTGCAATGCCAAAGATCCACTGCATATATATACAGTTGTGGCAATGAACCGAATGAATGGCAGCACAGCTGCAGCGAGTCCCTGAGGAGCTAGTGCAAGGGAAGTGAGTGGTAGTGGCCCTGATGAGATGTTGTGCCACAGTGCACTCCCTCAGGCCCATGCTCCCTGGGGATCGGTGCAGTGGAAATGTAGTTTGAAGAATGAGGCAAGAAACAAACATATAACAGTCTCTTTTTACTTAATACAAAATATAACTTTGGGTACATCCAGTAGCAGCAAATTCAAGTGCAGTTCTGGCACCAGTTGAAGTGGTATGATGGCAGGTTGGCTGGTAATAGATTAGCAATTGCAGGCACTTGTGGATATAAGTGTCCAGTGAAAGGTTCATACTTGAACTCTTTCTGGCCTAGTGGTGGTGTAGGTGATGGGTGTCTGAGCAGTAGTCCCTCACCTTTCAGCAGTGTCTGTAAGTATTTTTCTGTTCTTTCTGCTGTCTGGTCTTGAGGTTGAATTTTGTTGGTCTCTCTGAATAATCAAATATCGTTCCTAGGAGCAAAAGCTCTGGAGTGTGCTTCCTCTCCTATCTGCAGCTACACTGGAACTACCCATCCTGGCAGGAAGCATGACAAGCCCACTCCTACCAGGAGGGGATGAACAGCGTGGTTATCACTATTCCTGCCAACCATACGTCTTCTGGCTGTTGCATAAGGCCAAAACATAATATATAACATTATAATACAAAATAATATAACAATTGGAGATACCCTCAGGTGCACAACCTGACAGTGAATACAATGAGAAGCAGGAGAAGCTGGGCGGTATTTTGACTCTGTGTGAACAGGGCCTTAAAAGAATTGTACAGCATTAGAAGAACCCAGCTGCTTTCTACCAAAAACAAAGCTAAACAGGTTGTGTGTGGTACAGTAGCTCAAATGTCCTATTGTAATCTCCAACTTTCCTATTTAATAACATATGCTGGTTACACAAGCTGCACTGGTAAGTATTACTGGAAAGTAACATGCAACATTCACTTTACCTGAATGAAATCATCTTGGTGTTCATCAATATAATGGAAAAGATCTTCTACTAATTTCTCAGAGGCATCAGCATTAACTGGCAGCATGATTAGTTGAAGGATGAGGATCTGCAATTAATATATAAAAATATCAGGAGTTCTGTGGAGCTTTGCACGTGGTAATGCTACATGGATACAAGACGCCAGGTCAGATGATTAGCATTTTGCTTTCTCTGCAGTGTTTATCAGCTCTTTGTTCCGGCAGCCAGATGATTGCATAATGTCATGGTTCCCTCGAGGCTTGCCTCAGACATACTGTACAGAACATGAGCTCAACTAGTATTACGCTCCTTATTATCATATGAATACACCCTCTCCAAATCTGGTTAACTCTGACTTTGCAGTTTCATGTTTTGCAAGACCAGTACGGTGGTACAATTCTTTCCTTAAAGGGGTTCTCCGAGAATTAAGAAAATGAAAATACTTAAATATTACTTCATTATAAATATATTACCAAATACCTTTTATGAGGTATAATGGCTGATTTTATCCGGGGAAAATCATTAGGAAATAAAAAAAGGCCGTCATCCTACTAGTCCACACAAAACCTGTCCTAATTACACAGGCGGACAAGTTAAAGAGCTGCGCCATCTTCCTCTCTTACTTGTCTGGGATTATGATCCTGAATACAGTTTAATATGATTTTGGGCTGAATCTCTGTAGGAATGGAGTTCATTAGAAGACATGAAGTACAGAGAGGATAGTGGGGTGTAGATAATGAGCAGCAGCACTTGTATGCAGTCTTCATTACCTCTCTGTACTTCATGTCTCCTCATGAACTCTTTTCCTACAGATTCAGAAGAAGATCTTATCATCTGTATTCAGGATCATAATCCCTGACAAGTAGAGCAGAGAGGAGGATGAGGAAGATGTACCTCAGTGTTGTGAATTAACTTGTCCTGTGTGATTAGGACAGGTTTCATGTGTGCTAATAGGACAGCGGCCATTTTATTTCTCCTAATGATTGCTCCCTAGACAAAATGAACCACTATAGCTAATGAAATGTATTTGGGAATATATTTATACTAAAGTAATATTTAAGTATTTTCATTTTGTTAATTCCTGGAGAACCCCTTTAAAGAGGACCTGTCACCACAAAATGCAGTACATCCCCTGCTACAAGCCCTAATTTGAAATCTCTGTTCTCTAATGCAGATTCAGTCCCAGAGCCCCTAACTTTATATTGTTATATTGGTGTCTTTTTATGTGGCAGAGTGGTCTTCAAATCTATACAACTATATGGTAAGTAAAACTGTTTGCACAAGATAACGCCTGATTCAGGGATCTATCAGTTTGAGAAATATGCAGTAAATGGACCAAAATCCTGTTTAACTGTATTGGTGTGAATAGATATGACTGTTATTGTGTACTAGGCATATCTACGCCCACCTAAAATGCAGTGTGATATCTACAAGCAGTTGTTATATATCCAAGAGCGTAGCTATAGGGGGTGCAGAGGTAGCAGTCGCTACCGGGCCCAAGAGCCTGAGGGAGCCCAAAGACCCTTTTGGGGCATAGCAAGACACCAGTATTAGGCCTCATGCACACGACTGTATGTATTTAGCGGTCTGCAAAAAACGGATCCGCAAAAAATATGGATGACATCCGTGTGCATTCTGTATTTTGCGGAACAGAACAGCTGGCCCCTAATAGAACAGTCCTATCCTTGTCCTCTGTGACATCATATTTCCCTATAGGCTGTTCGCGCATTACTGCCGGGCCCGGGCATGCGCAGTGTTCTGCACACTGTGGGCAGAGGGACAGGGATATAGAGTGCGCATGCACCAGTTACTGGCGTGAAATTGGCGCATGTGCACTGCATATCTCTGTGCCTCTGACCACAGTGGGCAGAACAGTGCGCATGCCCGGGCCTGGCAGTGATGCACGAACAGCCTATAGGGAAATATGATGTCACAGAGCCACAGGGCTGGCCTGAGCTTACTGAGGGGAGGAGTTAGGCGCGAGTGAGGCGGGGGAACTTGGGCACTTTCAGAAAACTCTCCGCCCCCGGGCACTTGCAACGGCTCATTAGCATATGATAAAAACGACTTTTTGGGCGATTTGAAGCATCAGAAGAACTAAACACAGGTAACATCTGTGTCATGTCTTTGTGCCCCCCTGAACAATGTCACCTGTTTGAAACCGGTCAGGTAGGTGATAGACTCCCTTTAATAAACAGAACAATATCGAAAGATGATGAGAAATTTAGCAACTTTCTAATATTCATTAGACCTATTTTAACACACCTTTACTCCAAAATTCTGGCGTCAAAAAGTTGCAAAAATAGGGCTTTTGCGACTTTTTTGTACTCGCTTGCTCAAAATTTTGTGACTTTTTTAATTTTTACACCACTTACTCCAGTTTTGTAATTTGGCTGTGGTTAGCTATGTTAATGAGTTTCACTCTAGATTCACAATCTCACTCCAGGAGGAGGATGGAGTAGGAAAACTGGAGTAGCTTCTCTATAAGTATAAGGGGTCATGCACACGACAGTATTTTGCGTTCAGTATACTGGCTGTTTTTTGAGTTCAGTATGCAGTACATATACTGAACCATTCATTTCAATGGTTCAGCAAAAAAAAACTGAAGTGTCTCCGTGTGCATTCCGTTTCAGTATTTCCGTATTTCCGTACCGTGAAAAGATAGAACATGTCCTATTCTTGTCCGCAAATCACGGTGCTTGGCTCCATTCAAGTCAATGGGTCCGCAAAAAAAAGGAACACATACGGAAATGCATCCGTATGTCTTCCGTATCTGGTTCCATTTTTGCGGAACCATCTATTGAAAATGTTATGCCCAGCCAAATTTTGTCTATGTAATTACTGTATACTGTATATGGCATACGGAAAAACGGAAAGGAAACGGAAACACAAAGGAAACAAAAAAACGGCCCGCAAAACACTGAAAAAGCCATACGGTCATGTGCATGAGCCCTAAGGGCTCATTCAGACGGCCATATGTTTTGTTCCGCACCCCTTCCGCAAAAATGGTGCCGCAAAAGATGTGGGCAGCACACAGTGTTCCGTTCCGCGGCCCCGCAAAAAATATGGAGCATGTCCTATTCTTGTCCACAATTGCTGACAAGAATAGGATTTTCTATGAGAGTGACGGCCATGTGCGGTCTGCAAATTGCGGAACGCACACTGGCCAGTATCCATGTTTTGCGAATCTGCAATTTGCAGACCGCAAAACACATACTGCCGTCTGAATGAGCCCTAAGACAAATTTATCAAGTAACATGAGACATTTGATAAATGTGGCATAAAGTACTCCAACGCAGGCTCAAGCAGAACTGACTTAAAATTTTCCCCTCGTGATAAATTATCCCAATTGTATTTGAAATCCTCACAATTTTACTTGTGACATACTTCACATTGATATTGTAGAAAAGTGTTAGAGCAGAAGACTAATATATGCCTCTGTATGTGGCTTACAAAGCATTGCTACAACACCAGACAACCCCTTTAAGAGATTCTCTTTCCTGGTCTCCATGAAAATACAGCAGATGCAAACCTTTTATCTAAAAGCTGATTGGAAATTCTGAGCATGTAGCCTCTGTAACACCCCAGAGTGGTGTTACCACTTCTGCACCCTGCTACTGTCTTTATTGGTCTAACCTCATGTCATCTTATGCATTTATTCCAAGTCCTCCACGTGCATTTCTAATGTTATGTAACTGTTCATGTAATGCGCCTGGTTCACAAGCAGGTGGCAGAAAACACGGAAGAGCTATATTTAGATAGAATGGAACCTTCCATTCCATTCTAACCCCCCCTCTGGAGAAAGGTGGGCGAGACCTACTTCCTGCAGGAAGGGTGGGGCAGAAGTTCTAGTCACTCTAGTTTACCCCCAGCTAGGGGAAGGGTGTGCAGGGGCACGTCTCTACTGGACGTGCCCACGCCAGTCAGAGCACCCTAAGCTCTGCTGTCCATGGAGGCCAAAGCTTAAAGCCTCAGGAGCCAGGAGGAAAGTTCCCTGGCATAACCTAGAGTCAGACTACAGAGAAGAAGTGCCGCATACAGAAGAAGCTGAGTTATATAGCCAGCCTGTCAGTACAGCAGATTCAGAGAGAAACAGATATAGCAGCGTGGGGTTTGCCTGCCAGTTTCATGCTAAAGCCTGCTGGAACCAAGACAAAGCCTATAAACCGTTTTGGAGAATGTTTATGCAAATTAGAGCTGCCATTGAACTTCATCTCAAGGTCTGGACTCAAGTTATTCTTTTAGCCCTCAATTATTCCCCCTATTTATTGCTTCTGAGCCAAAGCCTGGGGTCCCGCCATATCCAGGTAAGAGCACCGTGACACACATAAAGAGACATTTTAGGCCGCAATATACCACTTGGCATTCTTACACCTGGGTCGCGTTATAGAGGGCCCTAGGTGCTGCATATTAATGTTTATTTACTTGGACTGAATTTCTAAACATTATTTCTACAGAGCAGAAGAAATATTACTTTGGATCTGCCCTCCTTTGGGTGGGACGCTCCATCACAAATTCCTTCATATTTGACGGGAGTAGTAGCACTGAATACATTACAAAATGATGGCCCTTACAACAGAACCCTATCGGACTCTATTGTGTGTCAGTGGGGCATGTTGAGTCCTACCTGTAACCTGTAGTATAAACTGAACCACAATATGTAGTGCCTTATATAAGCAATTCATCGTATGAAAACAGCTCAGCTGTATGTTACATTTAATAGCACGTTGTACTCTATGGACTTGTCTAACCGGTTATTCCAGTTATATGTTTTAAGCTAAAATTGAATGCATTGCTGCACTCTTGGTGAATAACAGCAATTAGAATCTCATAATTATTAGTATCTCTCACTTGTGATATACCTGGTGGGTCATATAGAGGAAGGACAAGAAGGAGAGGATATGCAAAAGACTGAAAAGGCTGCTGCCCAGAAGGGCAGAGAGGGGCACTATATAGAGGAAATGGACGGGTAGATATCTCATCAGCTGGCTTCTGTGCCCATTCTAATACTGCATAAGTAGTTCACACCATGCTCATGTTCTTTGCAAACAGATTTTCCAGAATGTGCAATCTTTTTTCCATCCTTCTACACAATAGAATCACATCTGACCATGTACTGAGCAGTAAAATTGAGCTAATCCCGGGCACTCTTAGAGGGGTTATACTGGAATTTATATTGATGATTTATCCTCTGGATAGTAAATGAAGAGAGGTAGCTGCAGCATCTGCAGTGAATCCTTTATTGGACGGACATGTCACAAGCTTGACAAAGGCTGGGATACAGCCGAAACGTTGCTGCTTGATTTTATGGCACACTTTCTGTAAAGTCTGTCCAATGAAGGATTCACTGGAGATGCTGCCGCTACCTCTCTTCATTTACTGTACGGTGGACTGCTGAGGATCTGCGGTCCTAGATCGGCTGTTGCATTACCAGTGTGGCCATTTATGTCTGTGGGTGCTGCTCTACAAACACTTTTGTCTACTATCCTCTGGATAGGTCATCAATATCAGATCGGTGGGGGTCCGACAACCCGGACCCCTGCCGATCACTTGTTAGAAGAAGGCACTCCGTGAGCGGCCTCTTCCTAGGTCATGTGACATCACCATACATCGGTCACATGGTGTAGTTACAGGTCAGCCCCAAGGACAGCTGCTATACAATGTACGGCGCTGTTCCTGGTAAACTGCTGGGAGTCTGCATCGCTCACCAGAGCTCCAGCAAGTGTGGCGGTTACCTAAAACAGCTAATCGCCGGGGTAGCCGGGGCTCGGACCCCCACCGATGTGATAATGATAACCTATCCTGAAGACAGTTTATCATTATCATTTCCTGGATAACCAGGAAACACTCTTTAAACAGAAAACAGTTGAGGAAATTTATCACTGGCATTATGCCAGAAAACGGGACTATAATAAGTTGCAACTTTGGGTGCAAGCCTCAATTGCCACTTTTTGACTGTTTTCTGCCACCTACAACACTTTACCAAAAAAAGGGTGTGGTATTGTCAGGGATGAGTGGGAGTGGGCATGGCCTTCCGTGACTTAGCAAATTTACTAAAATGAAGCCAGTAACTGGAATAAATTATAGCTCAAATGGCTCAGAGCTGGCATCAGTGGTTTCTTTTTGGTTTTCTTGTGCATGGACAGCTAGAAGATGCAAATAAATTTATTAAGACACCTGTGCCTCTTAGGGCGGGTTCACAACAGCATTATGAATTCTGTTTTTGATTTCCATTATAACGGAAAATAACGTAATTTATTCAAAACAGAAACCTTTAGAGGCATTTCGTTTTGATCCATCATAATAGAGGTCTATTATGATGGATCAAAACTGAATGCCTCTAAAGGTTTCTGTTTTGAATTTTGTCTTACAAATTCCATCATTCTCCATTATAACATGGTTACAAGCAATAACGGAATTCATAACGCTGATGTGAACTCCCCCTTACTCCACTGTACTTCTTATTAAGACAGGTGTATAAAATTCCAGTTTTAATAAGTTCCCTCAACTGAGTTATATGTCAAAATCCAGTCTTGGGGAAGTTTACTGGAAATTCATTTAGTATTATTAAATGGGAGCTCTATAAATCCATATGCAGCGAGCTTCCTGAAGTGAAGTGCAGACAGATATATACTTTTAGAATGTTGTACGATGTATTAGAGTTGCAACTCCTGTAAAGAATATTGTACAGATGTGTCCAACCTCACCATTTCCTAAATTTGGTTAAAGGGGTTGGCCAAGTTATATTTATTGATGACCTATACTCAGGATAGGTCATCAACACCCGACACCCCCGCCGATCAGCTGTTTGAAGAGAAGGCGCGCGCCGTGCCAGCGCTGCCTCCTCTTCATTGTTTGCCTGCTCGCCGTTGCATCTGCAGCGGTGAGCAGGTGTAATTACACCCAAGGAGTCCTATTCATTTCAATGGTACGGATCGCTCCTATACACTTGCAGAATTCGGTTCGAAGTTTAGGAAAACTTCGATTTGCAACGAATCTGAATTTCCTCATGCTTTGTGGCTGCATACAGTCAGGTCCATAAATATTGGGACAGCGACACAATTCTAACATTTTTGGCTCTATACACCACCAGAATGGCTACTGTTACACCTGCGTTAGGTGCGGATCCGTCTGGTATCTGCGCAGACGTATCCGCACCTATAATGCAAACGCTTGTAGCCTTTCAGAACGGATCCGTTTGCATTACCAGTTTTTGTTAATGCAAACGGATCCGTTTTGACTTACACTGAAAGTCAATGGGAGGCGGATCCGTTTTCAATTCAATTGCACCATATTGTGTCAGTGAAAACGGATCCGTCCCCATTGACTTACATTGTAAGTCAGGACGGATCCGTTTGGCTCCGCATCGTCAGGCGGACATCAAAACACTGCAAGCAACGTTTTGGTATCCGCCTCCAGAGCGGAATGGAGGCTGAACGGAGGCAAACTGATGCATTTTGAATGGATCCTTATCCATTCAGAATGCATTGGGGCTAAACTGATCCGTTTTGGGCCGCTTGTGAAAGCCCTGAAACGGATCTCACAAGCAGACTCAGAAACGCCAGTGTGAAAGTAGCCTTAATTTGAGGGTATTTACATCCATATCAGGTGAACGGTGTAGGAATTACAACAGTTTGCATATGTGCCTCCCACTGACCAAAAGTAATGGGACAATTGGCTTCTCAGCTGTTCCATGGCCAGGTGTGTGTTATTCCCTCATTATCCCAATTACAATGAGCAGATAAAAGGTCCAGAGTTCATTTCAAGTGTGCTATTTGCATTTGGAATCTGTTGCTGTCAACTCTCAAGATGAGATCCAAAGAGCTGTCACTATCAGTGAAGCAAGCCATCATTAGGCTGAAAAAACAAAACAAACCCATCAGAGAGATAGCAAAAACATTAGGCGTGGCCAAAACAACTGTTTGGAACATTCTTAAAAAGAAGGAACGCACCGGTGAGCTCAGCAAAACCAAAAGACCCGGAAGATAACGGAAAACAACTGTGGTGGATGACCGAGGAATTATTTCCCTGGTGAAGGAAACACCCTTCGCAACAGTTGGCCAGAGGAAGAACACTCTCCAGGAGGTAGGTGTATGTGTGTCAAAGTCAACATTTAAGAGAATACCATTGGTGAGCCTCAAAAACAGGAAGGCTAGATTACAGTTTGCCAAACAACATCTAAAAAAGCCTTCACATTTCTGGAACAACATCCTATGGACAGATGAGACTTGTACCAGAGTGATGGGAAGAGAAGAGTATGGAGAAGGAAAGGAACTGCTCATGATCCTAAGCATACCACCTCATCAGTGAAGCATGGTGGTGGTAGTGTCCTGGCGTGGGCATGTATGGCTGCCAATGGAACTGGTTCTCTTGTATTTATTGATGATGTGACTGCTGACAAAAGCAGCAGGATGAATTCTTAAGTATTTCGGGCAATATTATCTGCTCATATTCAGCCAAATGCTTCAGAACTCATTGGACGGCTCTTCACAGTGCAGATGGACAATGACCCAAAGCATACTGCAAAAGCAACCAAAGAGTTTAAGGGAAAGAAGTGGAATGTTATGCAATGACCAAGTCAATCATCTGACCTGAATCCGATTGAGCATGCATTTCACTTGCTGAAGACAAAACTGAAGGGAAAATGCCCCAAGAACAAGCAGGAACTGAAGACAGTTGCAGTAGAGGCCTGGCAGAACATCACAAGGGATGAAACCCAGCATCTGGTGATGTCTATGTGTTCCAGACTTCAGGCTGTATTTGACTGCAAAGGATTTGCAACTAAGTATTAAAAAGTGAAAGTTTGATTTATGATTATTATTCTGTCCCATTACTTTTGGTCCCTTAACAAGTGGGAGGCACATATTCACACTGTTGTAATTCCTACACCGTTCACCTGATTTGGATGTAAATACCCTCAAATTAAAGCTGACAGTCTGCAGATAAAGCACACCTTATTCGTCTAATTTCAAATTCATTGTGGTGGTGTATAGAGCCAAAAATGTTAGAATCATTTCGATGTCCCAATATTTATGGACCTGACTGTATGTTACAAAGCAAAACTACGTGTAGAGGAGAAAAACCGAGAACGCAAGGTCACCTATGATGCCGTGCAGCCGACCAATCTGCAGATAGCCATCCCCTGTGATGTGACAGCCCTATAAAACCCTCATCCCGCGCAGTCTCCACCATTGTCCTGTGAGCTGAGCATAGGGAGAGACATGGCAAGTAGTGTTGGGCGAGCATGCTCGGCCGAACACCATTTTGACTCGAGCACCGTGATGCTCGGCACATCGTGTGCTCGAGCGAGAATATTTTAATCGTGAATTTTCATCACAAATTTTAATCGTGAATATCAGTACTTTGAGAATTCTCAAAATCGCGAATCCTTATTATGCTATAAATCTTCTATACCTTTTTTTATAGTTTTTATTTTTCCTATCATTAGTAAACGTATTATAAGTATTATTTTACCTACTATTGCTAATTTCTTTTTATAGATATATCATTACTAATAACAAACAATAGACAACATATAATCACACAAAGGCTGTATGCCAAAAGCCAACATTCTATCCATGTGACGTAGTCAGCATACCTTACAATCGCAGCCTTGTGTGCAATGAGACATTCAAGCCCATCTCTCATCTGACTGAGAACTGGTAAGCCTCAAAGCTGCCTTAGGCCCCTTTCACACGGGCGAGTATTCCGCGCGGATGCGATGCGTGAGTTGAATGGGGACCCGATCATTATTATTTCCCCTTATAACATGGTTATAAGGGAAAATAATAGCATTCTGAATACAGAATGCATAGTACAATAGGGCTGGAGCGGTTAAAAAATAAATAAATAATAATTTAACTCACCTTAATCCACTTGTTCGCGCATCTCTTCTGTCTTCATCTGTGCTGTGAGCAATAGGACCTTTGATGACGTCACTACGCTCATCACATGATCCATCACCATGGTGATGGAACATGTGATGGACCATGTGATGAACGCAGTGACGTCATCAAAGGTCCTATTGCTCACAGATGAAGACAGAAGAGAAGCCGGGCTGCATGAACAAGTGGATTAAGGTGAGTAAAGTTTTTTTTTTTTTTTTTTTTAACCCCTCCAGCCCTATTGTACAATGCATTCTGTATTCAGAATGCTATTATTTTCCCTTATAACCATGTTATAAGGGGAAATAATACAATCTACACTACAACTAACCCAAACCTGAACTTCTGTAAAGAAGTTCGGGTCTGGGTACCACAGTCGGGTTTTTTATCACGCTCGTGCAAAACACATTGCACCCGCGCGATAAAAACTGAACATCGGAACGCAATCGCAGTCAAAACTGACTGCAATTGCGTTCCTACTCGCGCGGATTTGCCGCAATGCACCGGGACGCATCCGGACCTAATCCGGACACGCCGCGTGAAAGAGGCCTTAGAAACATAACATAGAAACATAGAATGTGTCGGCAGATAAGAACCATTTGGCCCATCTAGTCTGCCCAATATACTGAATACTATGAATAGCCCTTGGCCCTATCTTATATGAAGGATGGCCTTATGCCTATCCCATGCATGCTTAAACTCCTTCACTGTATTTGCAGCTACCACTTCTGCAGGAAGGCTATTCCATGCATCCACTACTCTCTCAGTAAAGTAATACTTCCTGATATTACTTTTAAACCTTTGCTCCTTTAATTTAAAACTATGTCCTCTTGTAGCAGTTTTTCTTCTTTTAAATATTCTCTCCTCTTTTACCTTGCTGATTCCCTTTATGTATTTAAAAGTTTCTATCATATCCCCTCTGTCTCGTCTATCTTCCAAGCTATACATGTTAAGGTCCTTTAATCTTTCCTGGTAAGTTTTATCCTGCAATCCATGTACTAGTTTAGTAGCTCTTCTCTGAACTCTCTCCAAAGTATCAATATCCTTCTGGAGATATGGTCTCCAGTACTGAGCACAATACTCCAAATGAGGTCTCACTAGTGCTCTGTAGAGCGGCATGAGCACCTCCCTCTTTCTACTGGTAATTCCTCTCCCTATACACCCAAGCATTCTGCTAGCATTTCCTGCTGCTCTATGACATTGTCTGCATACCTTTAAGTCTTCTGAAATAATGACCCCTAAATCCCTTTCCTCAGATACTGAGGTTAGGACTGTATCACTGATTTTATATTCTGCTCTTGGGTTTTTACGCCCCAGGTGCATTATCTTGCACTTATTAACATTCAATTTTAGTTGCCAGTATTTTGACCATAAAGTGCAAATGGATATGAAGGGGCACACTCAAAAGGGAAACACAATATAGATGATATGATAGTAATTTAATACTTAAAAACACACACTTAAAATAAATCTAAAACATACATAAAATCGCACATCAATGCTATATATGACGTTGTGTGCAACACTCCTGCACAATGACCTCTGCGTTGGAAAACAGAGTAACAGCAATGTCCCAATTCACTATGCGTGTGGTAATAGTGCCGACAATGTCCCAATCAGAGTCCTAGTTCATATAATGGTGGCCCTATAGCCAAATCCTGATGGAGCAGTGTGATAATATAATGATGGCACTATGGCCAAATCGGTGATGGTAATATCGTAATGGCACTATGGCCAATTCTGGTAGAGCAGTAGTGGTGATGGTATCATCCAATCCTAATGTCCGGTGATATGAGCGAAGTATATAGCAGTTATAAATGCTGACTTCACAGTAGGACTTACCCCTCTTCGGTCTTACCCCTCTTCGCTGCCTGTCCGCAGCGCTGGCTTCCCAGGCGGCCGTACACTCACAGCATCTCACGTGGTGTACTCGGCTGTGCGTGGCGTCCCACGTGACCTGATTGTCTAGGGTACCGGATGGACGCTAAGTTGACGTCACTGCTGTGCGACTCACACTCCGGTTCTATGCTGAAAAAAGTTCTCGTACACCTTTGTCCTTTGGTATCGGGCTTCCTTGTTGTTTGTATGAATCCACGCTCACTCTGCAGTGCCAGACGCGTTTCAGGGTCTTACACCCCTTCCTCAGTGGCCAGCCGAGTGAGTGGATTCTCACTCCTTATAAATGAAATTTCCTACCCACAATCCCACTTTTCTGTGCATGTCCTAATTTGCGGGATGGATTGGATTGCTATTTGTTTATATAGTCATACCTCACAATTAAAATATAATTAAATAAGCAATATAATCATAAATACACACCCCACATACATAATTGAAGATAAAAATGATTTATGAAGAAGACTGCAAGATCAGGCAATCATTTGGAAGGTAACCGCATCAAAAACGCATTAATGTGAATTGCGTTTTATATGCGGTTTCTACTCTGTGGGTCCAATAGTGAATTGAATATAATGACTGTCCAAGAAAAGTCAGCAAGATACAGAGAGAGGAGGAGCTGTTCCCAGTGACATATTCTCATGGATATTAGATGATGTAGGACAGGAGAGCACTGGGGTTGGAGAAGTGGTACAGTCCCTGTTTAAAGGTGCATTAAAGGTGCCACGCGGCCATTAACAATAAAGACCGACTATACAGTGTGGTCTTCATTATTAAAGGGGTTCTGCACTTTGTTTTAACTGATGATCTATCCTCTGGATAGATCATCAGCTTCTGATCGGCGGGGGTCTGACACACGGGACCCCCGCCGATCAGCTGTGACACCCGGGACCCCCGCCAATCAGCTGTTTGAGAAGGCAGCGGCTCTCCAGTAGCGCCACGGCCTTCTCACTGTTTACCGCAGGCCCACTGACGTCATGACTAGTATCAACTAGCGTGGGCGGGGCGAAGCTCTGTTCACTTGAATGGAGCTTAGCCCCGCCCAGCACAGTGATACTAGTCGTGACGTCAGTGGGCCGGCAATAAACAGTGAGAAGGCCGCGGCGCTACTGGAGCGCCGCTGCCTTCTCGAACAGCTGATCGGCGGGGGTCCCGGGTGTCGGACCCCCGCCGATCAGAATCTGATGATCTATCCAGAGGATAGATCATCAGTTAAAACAAAGTGCAGAACCCCTTTAAATGAAAGGCTAATTGGTTAAATGAAAGGCTAATTGGCAAGGAGGTTCTTCACTGCAGTATGGCTGCAAGCTGCCCGCAGCACAGCCGCTCTGTGTGGCCATATCCTAAGGCAGAGTGGCCTGGGTATACCTTATTTATAGCGATTTGTGACAAATTAATTTGTAACAAATCAAATTTATTGTGGAACTTCGGCAAAGTTGCCAAATCTAATTTTTTAAAACTTCACTCAACTCTAATTGAAAGCATTTACTTTTTCAGCAGTTTGTGCTACAATAGGTCTTATGTGGGACTGGACCATACAGGCTAGTCTTCACTGCACATTCTCATTAGTGAGCCTTGGGCAGTGGCGTACCTCCAATGAAGGCAAACCACACAGCTGCCATGGGGCCTGTGAGGGAGGGGGGGCTCCACTGTGGACAAAAGGCCTCACCCACTAATTACATTTCATACAGGCTCCCATCCAGAATCCCTGTCAGGGGGCTGCCTGACAAGATTAAACAGCAACTGCACTTATGATCATAACCCTGTATCATCAGTGCAGTCCGGAGGCTGAGAAAGCTAAAAAAAACTGTGATGCCATCATCACAGGTCCTGCATCATCTAGTTAAGGAACTGCACAGAGAATAGTGTAGTTCCCAGGTTAGGAAGGTGCAGCTACAATCATCACAGCTAGGCAGGTATTTTGAGCTTTATCATGATATAGGTTGCTGTTGGGGAGGACAACGTATATACCTGACCATGTGATTAGGTATTTTTTTGTTCCATTTTTATTTCCTTTCTTGTATTGATAGTTTACATAGGGTCATGACTAAGTACAGCAAAATTCACCTCTGCAGTGTGCATTGCACACCATTATTTTTATACAATATCATATGTGGGCTGGTGTGGTTTGTGTGCTAGCTCTGTTTTGTAATCCCAGTCCAGCCCTGACAGCAGGGGCGTAACTACCATAGCGGCAGACCATGCAACTGCTATGGGGCCCAGGGCAAGAGGGGGCCCAGTTGGGATCATCCCCTCTTCTACTTGGTCTGAAAACTTGGTCAGGACTTTACCCTCTAAAAGGAACAACTTTTAGTAAATGAGGCCGTGGGAAAAATAGCCCAAGGGTCATTGAAAAGTGTTTAGGCGGAAACCCTTCTGTCCTGTGTGGGGGGCCTGGTTTGATCCTTGCTATGGGGCCCTTACTTCCCTGTGTATGCCACTGCCTGACAGCACACTATGTTCTGCCCAGCAGGGTTAGGGAAAATTATTATAGATCATGTCTGCCAGAGCCTTGGTATTTCTGTAGTGATTAGTGTGCATATAGCACCATCTAGCAGTGTTGAGTTGTATTCCACTTTGTTTTTCCTATTACAAAGACTGCTGCATTGTGGATGGTGCAAAGCATTGTGGGAGTGCAACGCATCCTGGGAAAGAGAAGTCTCCAGTCTCCAGGACACAGTTCAGAGCTGTCCTATGCATGTCTCCTTCTTAAACTCCGCCATCCTTGTAAAAGCATTTCTGGTTAGAGATCTGCCTTGTTTCAGGGACATTATGTTATGCAGAGCTGTTCAGCTAGTTGTAATTGTTATTCAGGGAGTTATTACTGTTAGCTAGCCATGCAATCCTATGTATAGGCAGCCATTTTACCATGTGCTTCAGTGTTATGCAAATGCTACTGTACATGCTATTCTATACGTTATACATGTTATTTGTATTCTTATAGTTTTACCATTCAATAAAATACTCCTGTTTTGCCAATAAACAAGTTAAGACTACAAAGAACAATCCTCTTATTTGGAAGACAGGAATGGTTTATGCAGAATGTCAGACTTCGCACTGTGTGAACGTGTATGAAGACAGAACACACTCATGGAGCAAAGGGAGGAGCTAGAAGTGGAAGGGATTCTTACTATGGGGCCCAATGACTTGGGCAACAATGACCTTTTTGTTAGTTCACCAGTCCTTCCTTGGACCATTTTTGGTAGGCACTAACAACTGCACAGCCAAAATACTCCACAAGATTTGCTGTTTTGGAGAAGCTCTGATCCCGTTCAGTAGCCATGACAATTTGGCTCTTGTCAAAGTCAAACAGATCCTTCCATTTAACTATTTTCGAACACATCAACTTCAAGAACTGGCTGCTTACTTGTCTAATATATCCTAACCTTTGACAGTGCTATTTTTACAAGATCATTCACTTCGCCTGTCAGTGGCTTTAATATAATGGCTGATATATGGTGCATATAATTTACAGCGAAGCTGTAAATCCTTACCATATGGACCGTGTAATACAGGAGTGTGGGTTCCACCATTTTCCCTGGCATTTCTAATTGTGTAGTTTTCCTGAAAGCAACAGTGTCGAATTTCTCCAGTGCTTCCAATAAAGCCTGGTCTCCAGCTAAATATACCGTATAGTACTTAACCACTCAGCGCCTGGCATGACAGAATAAAAATTAGATGGAAATGGAGAAAATAAATCACAGATATACAGTAAAATGATCAAGAAATACCAACAAAACCAATAAAACAATGGTGGAATGCCACCCCAAGAAGTATTGTTTCCCAACTCCCCACTACATTGTATGCAATATTAAATTGTGCTGTTTAAAAGAACTATTTGTCGTGGAAAAAAAAAGCCCTGATTTGAAAATGGAAAAAAAAGAATGTGAAAAAAAGGAAAATAAAAATGTTCAGGCTCCCGAAGGAGAAAATAAAAAGGAAAATCACAGTGTCAGGAAGGGGTTAATGATACACATACTAAATGTTATCAACTTATGTCATGTTAGCCATTCATACAACTAAAGTACTAAATGGTAATCCTTATCTAACTAGGTTCTTAACATTCACAGCACATTATTGACCCCAGCTCCAAGCAACCATGCATAGAGGAGCTCCACAAACCCAGTCATTGTAAAGCTAATGTAAAGGTTGAGCAGATGTTACCTTCAGCACTGCCTGCCCGCAGATCACCAACATGAATGGAGCTCTGTGTTACCACTGAGGTATTCCCTGCAGTGTCTGGCATATTAGGCAGCTTCTTCTTCCCCTCCCAGAGGGTGACCCAGCCATGATTGGCTGAGCACATCTGAACATGCCTTCAGTCACTCTGAATATCTCAGCCCCCTGTTAGTTTTAGGAAGGGGAGTGAGGTTTGTTCAGATTACAGAACAATCCTGGTAAGGTAAAAAAAAAAAAAGGGGAAAGTTTACTGTGATGCTCTGAGTATATTACAGCATACGATACAGTCAGTTGTAGAAGTATGAAAGTTATGTAGACGTCATATTTGATGTTCATTTCAACAGTACATAAAGTTAAAGGGAATGCAGTGAACCCTTTAATGTGCCATGACATAACTGTATGTCATTTAGTGCCGGAAGGGTCCACGATGTATGGATATGTCATGATGACCAAATGGGCACAGGTGTCTTGCCCATACAGCTAAACGCAGAGCTTCTACTATAACGTGTGAGACCAGAGAAACCTCTGATACTGGATGTTTAACACCATAGATCCCATGGCCAATAACGACACATAGTGCATGGTTTTAAGAAAATAAAAGAATAAAAATAAAAAATATAATAATAATAATAAAATAAGAAAGGCATTGAGAATGGGAAGACACAAAAAAGATTTATTTTTATTTTTATAAAACGTGTTTTTATTGCTCAAAGATACTCAACTTGAAAAACTATATTGGTATCCCAAAACAGTGCCAATAAAAACTACGATGTGTCAAGCCCTAATACAATTACATTGATGCAAAAAAGAAAAGACAATCATGGCTCTTAGAATACAGCTTGGTTGTGGAAGCCCCAAATAAACAAAAACATTAACATATTGCGGGACATTTACAAAGGTCAGCATTTGACATGGGAAAAGATGGTGTAAAAATATTTATAAATGACCCCCATAGATTGTGCAATAATGAACACAACACTCTGGAATGTTTTGAGTTAATACGTTGTAGGATCCACTTTCTGGGAACTTCAGTCCTGTGACGGGGGTATATGATATTCTAAAGTAACATTGGTGAGTCAAGGAGCTGCCAAGACCCTGTTGCAACAGGGCAGTGGGTAGAGCTAAAAAGAGTGTAAGTACAGTCGTGGCCAAAAGTTTTGAGAATGACACAAATATTAGTTTTCACAAAGTTTGCTGCTAAACTGCTTTTAGATCTTTGTTTCAGTTGTTTCTGTGATGTAGTGAAATATAATTACACGCACTTTATACGTTTCAAAGGCTTTTATCGACAGTTACATGACATTTATGCAAAGAGTCAGTATTTGCAGTGTTGGCCCTTCTTTTTCAGGACCTCTGCAATTCGACTGGGCATGCTCTCAATCAACTTCTGGTCCAATTCCTGACTGATAGCAACCCATTCTTTCATAATCACTTCTTGGAGTTTGTCAGAATTTGTGGGTTTTTGTTTGTCCACCCGCCTCTCGAGGATTGACCACAAGTTCTCAATGGGATTAAGATCTGAGGAGTTTCCAGGCCATGGACCCAAAATGTTAAAGTTTTGGTCCCCGAGCCACTTAGTTATCACTTTTGCCTTATGGCACGGTGCTCCATCGTGCTGGAAAATGCATTGTTCTTCACCAAACTGTTGTTGGATTGTTGGAAGAAGTTGCTGTTGGAGGGTGTTTTGATACCATTCTTTATTCATGGCTGTGTTTTTGGGCAAAATTGTGAGTGAGCCCACTCCCTTGGATGAGAAGCAACCCCACACATGAATGGTCTCAGGATGCTTTACTGTTGGCATGACACAGGACTGATGGTAGCGCTCACCTTTTCTTCTCTGGACAAGCCTTTTTCCAGATGCCCCAAACAATCGGAAAGAGGCTTCATCGGAGAATATGACTGTGGCGAAACCAACCTCGCCACTGGGTTTTGGAGGGGCCTTGCTACTAGCCTCTTGCCCCAGGATTATGGGCCCTCTCATCAGCCAGGCCTCATTTGTTCACAAAGGACTTGGACTAACTTGAACTCTCACCCCCCACGAATTAGACCAGGGTTCAAGTTAGTCCATTACGTTTGGTAATTGTATTTTGTGTATTGCGTCTCAGACAATGCTCATTGTGTTAGTTAATTGCGTCTCAGACAATGCTCATTGTATTTTGTTTATTGCGTTACAGACAGAGGGAAGGGGATTTTGTGTACAATTGCTGGGGAGGTTTGAATACTGTAAATGCATGTGATTGGCTGTTTTTACAAAACCCTGTGGGTAGTGGCCTTGCTGGAAATGTGTATAAAATGCTTGTGTGTTAGAATAAAGGGTTGCTTTTATACCTTCATGAAGTTTTGGCTCATGTTTGGGGAATGCGATAACTACACTCTTGGGGATTGCTATATCACAATACTCCCCTGAGTATAAGCTCTTGTAAGAGCTTGTTCATGGTTCCTGCTCTCTGGATGTAGGAGAGGTTCACCCACTGGAAGCTGAAGCCCAGTCTTGGGTCCAGCGTGGGTGGAGGACGGTGAGACCCCAACCAAGCTGCGGCGGTTCGTGGGGTCTGCAGTGCGTACGGTGTCAAGTGGAGTGCTTGGAGTCCTCTGGAAGCACTAGGATCATATATCGACGGAGGTACCCGGTCGGGGTGCTAGGCGTTCCGTTACAATGACTTTGCCCCAGTCCTCAGCAGTCTATTCACCAAACTTTCTGCAGAAGATCAATCTGTCCCTGATGTTTTTTTTGGAGAGAAGTGGCTTCTTTGCTGCCCTTCTTGACACCAGGCCATCTTCCAAAAGTCTTCGCCTCACTGTGCGTGCAGATGCGCTCACACCTGCCTGCTGCCATTCCTGAGCAAGCTCTGCACTGGTTGCACTCCAATCCCGCAGCTGAATCCTCTTTAGGAGACGATCCTGGCGCTTGCTGGACTTTCTTGGACGCCCTGAAGCCTTCTCAAGCCTTCTTTCCTTGAAGTTCTTGATGATCCTATAAATTGTTGATTGAGGTGCAATCTTAGTAGCCACAATATCCTTGCCTGTGAAGCCATTTTTATGCAACGCAATGATGGCTGCACGCGTTTCTTTGCAGGTCACCATGGTTAACAATGGAAGAACAATGATTTCAAGCATCACCCTCCTTTTAACATGTCAAGTCTGCCATTTTAACCCAATCAGCCTGACAAAATGATCTCCAGCCTTGTGCTTGTCAACATTCTCACCTGAGTTAACAAGATGATTACTGAAATGATCCTAGCAGGTCCTTTAATGACAGCAATGAAATGCAGTGGAAAGTTTTTTTGGGATTAAGTTAATTTTCATGGCAAAGAATGACTATGCAATTCACCTGATCACTTTTCAAAACATTCTGGAGTATATGCAAATTGCTATTATAAAAACTTAAAGAGGACCTTTGACTAGTTTCAAAACTAAAAACTAACTATATGGAGTCCCAGGCTATGAGCTGTGCGCTATGATTGGCCAGCGCTGCAGCAAGGGACAACCCTAATACAAAAACTCCGCCCAGTACAACAGAGGGAGCTGCAGACACCGGAGCCTATACCGGGCGAACGGAGCGGCGCCCAGACATACTAGTAAGTGCAGGGGGACCCCTGGGCGCCGCTCTGCCCACTGATATAGTTAGTTTTTAGTTTTTAAACTAGTGAAAGGTCCTCTTTAAGCAGCAACTTTTCCAATTTCCAATATTTGTGTCATTCTCAAAACTTTTGGCCACGACTGTACATGCTTATTCGAAAGGCAAAACTTTTTTTTTCTGTTCAGTTATCAAATTTTTGCATCATTTGATGGCATTTGTTGCATTTTATTTTCAACAGATGAAACCATTATCATCAGAATGTTGTAGTGGTTTCATCTGTAGAAACCATCGAAAGTTTGCTTAACCACCTCCCGACCGCCTAAGACAGGATTGCGTCCTGCGGGCGGCCGGGTTATTCCTCCTGGATGCATCGGCACGTCCTCTTGCGAGACTTCGAGCATAGCCGGCCCGCACATGCGCAATGCGGGCCGGGAAAAGGCGCAAGAGAAGTTCGCCACCAGCCTGCCAGCCAATGATCATCGCTGGCAGGTTGGTGACTTTTAAAAAATCGAATCGGAAGCCATTTAACACTTTATATTTATAAATATAATGTGTTAAATGGCTTCTGTGCTCTCTGCTGGTTCCTTTTCCTCTGTTGGTCCCAGCAGAGAGCATACATCACTGTGAGTACACCAAGCACAACAAATTTAGCCCCAGATCGCCCCCCCATCATCCCAATTAATCCCTTAATCACCCCTGTCAATCACTAGTGAAAGGGAAAAAAGTGATCAGTGTAAACTGTCACATTTTTTTTTTCACCAGTATTGACTGTTAGGTTTAGGATAGTTTAGGCCCTTTGGTAGGTAGTTAGCTTCCATTAGCGCCCAGCCCACCGCAGTCACTGATTCGCTGTTTAGCGTATCGCTAATCAGCATTGGTACTTTTATAGTATCTGTAAGTGATCAGAACTGATCACAGTCAGATCTATAATAGTGTCACCTTATCTCGCCCTCCACCCAAAACGCAGTGTTTGCCCGATCAGGCCTGATCGGTTGCCCACACGTGCATTCACCCACGCCCGCCCCGCCGCAGTGACAAAAAATATATATATTTTTTATCACTGCACAATCACTTCACAAGCGCTGCGGCGATAAAAAAAATCAGTTTTGATATATCAATTGCAGCGGCTTCCTGTACTTTGCTAGCCTCCCATTTGTAAGACAGGCTTGCTTTTTTTCTTGGGTAGTCTCAGGGAATACCCCCTAAATTTAGTTGACCAAATGGCAAGTAAGGGGTATTCTTCTGAAGAGGCCTACAGGCTTCTGACCCAGTCGGATGAGGAATGGGAACCCTCATCTGACGAATCCAGCAGAATACGAACCTGTAGAAAGCAGTGGCAGTCTGACCCAAAGTTCGGACAATGAGGTTGAGGACGTGTTGCTAGACCACAGGTTGCGCAGGATCCGATTCAAGGGCAGCAGAGTGGGGCTGGCGCTGTCGGATTATGTGGTGAGGCATACACCAGCAGCGCAGCCCATCCTGGACCTAGTACCAGCACTGCCGTAGAACATGGTGAAGTGGCGAGCACCAGAAGGGAAGTTGAAGCTGGTACGGTGGCACGTGCATTAGTTCCCCCGTCGCAGCCACCGCGACAGGCCCGTAGAGCCCCTAGAGTCCCTGAGGTGCTGGCAAACCCTGATTGGCAGCCCCCAACTTCAGCCGCACCAGTAGTTCCCCCTTTCACCGCCCAGTCTGAAGTTCAGGTTGAGACAGCTCAGATCGGATCGGCACTGGGGTTTTTTGAGCTGTACTTGACTGCGGAGCTCTTAGACTTAGTCGTGGCAGAAACAAACCGGTATGCCACTCAATTTATAGCTGCCAACCCGGGAAGCTTTTATGCCCAGTCTTTCCGGTGGAAACCCGTCCAAGTTTCCGAATTTAAAACTTTTCTGGGACTTCTCCTCAACATGGGCCTGACAAAAAAGCATGAATTGTGGTCATATTGGTCCACGAACACAATTCATCACATGCCCATGTTCTCTGCTGCCATGTTCAGGACACGATTTGAGACCATCCTGCGTTTCCTGCACTTTAGTGATAATAGCACTTCTCGTCCCAGAGGCCACCCAGCTTTTGACCGGCTCCACAAAATTCGGCCCCTCATAGACCACCTTAACACCAAATTTGCAGATTTGTATACCCCTGAGCAAAACATCTGCATAGACGAGTCCCTGATACATTTTACCGGGCACCTTGGCTTCAAACAATACATACCAAGCAAGCGCGCCCGGTATGGGGTCAAATTGTATAAGCTGTGTGAAAGGGCCACAGGCTATACGCACAAATTTCGTGTCTATGAGGGTAAAGATCAGACCCTGGAGCCGGTCGGTTGCCCTGACTACCTGGGGAGCAGTGGGAAGACAGTCTGGAACTTGGTGTCACCCTTATTTGGCAAGGGGTACCATCTTTATGTGGACAATTTCTACACAAGTGTGCCCCTCTTCAGGCATTTGTTTATAGAACAGATTGGCTGCTGTGGCACCGAGCGACCTAGTCGCCAGGGCTTCCCCCAACGGCTCGTTACCACCCGTCTTGCAAGGGGGGAGAGGGCTGCCTTGTGTAACGAAGAACTGCTCGCGGTGAAATGGAGAGACAAGCGTGACGTTTACATGCTCTCCTCCATTCACGCAGACACGACAATCGAAATTGAACGAGCAACTGGAGTCATTGAAAAGCCCCTCTGTGTCCACAACTATAATTCGCTCATGGGAGGGGTGGACTTCAATGACTAGATGTTGGCTCCTTATTTACTTTCCCGCAGGACCAGACGCTGGTATAAGAAGGTGTCTGTATACCTAATTCAATTGGCTATGTACAATAGTTTTGTTCTCTACAGTAAGGCTGGGAGAACAAGATCCTTCCTCAAATTTCAGGAAGAGATCATCGAGAACCTCCTATATCCAGGAGGTTCCATGGCCCCAACCACAAGTGTAGTGAGCCGTCTACACGAGCTACATTTCCCCAAAGTCGTTGCTGGTACCTCAAACCAAGCGCCACCCCGAAAAAAAAGTTGTGTCTGTAGCAGGAGTGGAATAAGGCGTGACACCCGCTATTTCTGTCCTGACTGCCCTGACCACCCTGCCCTATGCTTAGGGGAGTGTTTACGGAAGTACCACACACAGGTACACTTAGTATAGGGATTGCGTGACACAGGACAGGCACACAGGGGTCTTAGGGCCCTTTCACACAGAGCTGCTGCAAACCTCTCCTTTCACCTTGGACAAAGTGCATAATGTACTTAGCCACAACTCTGGGCGATTTGCGCTTTGCACATTGTCCCATGGGGAAGGAGAGGTTTGTCCTCTAAAGGTAAAAAAAATAAAAAAAATAAATCACAGGTAAGCAAAAAGGTTAATGTTCCAAAAGTTAAATAAAGTTTATAAAAGTTAATGTTCTGTTTCAAATGTTATATAAAGTTAATGTTAATAAATTTATTGCGTTGCGGCCTGTTTCTTTTTGTTTCGTTTTTTTTACCTTCTAGGTGGACCAACCGATCAACCAGCTGCAGCACTGATGTGCATTCTGACAGAAGCATTGCGCTGCTGTCAGATTACACAAAAGTCGGTGTATGTGGCGCTGCAAGACGAGATTTCTCCTCTGCAGTAAAAAAGATGCGTTTGCCGAGGCTTATGAGCTGAGGGGCAGTGTTCATATGCTTTGGCAAACATTTAAAAATAAATAAATAAATTCTGGCAATGATTTATACATCCACATCGATTGATGTGAATGGAGAAATCGGGTTTGCCAGGGCATACGAGCTGAGTGGGTTTGGATGTTGGGCGGAGCTCCTATGTCCTGGCAGACACCTTTCCCCTCCTTTTTTTTTTCTGCACATTTTTTGGATGAGATTTTTTCATCCACATTGATCGATGCGAATGAAGAAATCTGTGCCGTTTATTTTTTCTTTCAGCCCAGAGGCTGAACAGAAAAAAAAAATCTCATTACCCGTATGCTCAATATAAGGAGAATAGCAGAAACTCCTAATGCTGGCCATACATGTAATGATTGCGGAGACCCTCAAATGCCAGGGCAGTACAAACACCCCACAAATTACCCCTTTTAGCAAAGAAGACACCCCAAGGTATTCGCTGAGGGGCATATTGAGTCCATGAAAGATTGAACTTTTTGTCCCAAGTTAGCGGAAAGGGAGACTTTGTGAGAAAAAAAATATATATAAAAATTTCTGCTAACTTGTGCCAAAAAAATAAATCTTCTATGAACTCGCCATGCCCCTCACGGAATACCTTGGGGTGTCTTCTTTCCAAAATGGGGTCACATGTGGGGTATTTATACTGCCCTGGCATTTAAGGGGCCCTAAAGCGTGAGAAAAAGTCTGGAATCCAAATGTCTAAAAATGCCCACCTAAAAGGTACTCATTGGAATTTGGGCCCCTTTGCGCACTAGGCTGCAAAAAAGTGTCACACATGTGGTATTGCCGTACTCAGAAGAAGTTGGGAAATGTGTTTTGGGGTGTCTTTTTACATATACCCATGCTGGGTGAGAGAAATATCTCTGTAAAATGCCAACTTTGTATAAAAAAATGGGAAAAGTTGACATTTACAGAGATATTTTTCTCACCCAAATAAAATAAAATAAAATAATCATTTTCCGCTAACTTGTGCCAAAAAAAATTCTAGGAACTCGCCATGCCCCTCACGGAATACCTTGGGGTATCTTCTTTCCAAAATGGGGTCACTTGTGGGGTATTTATACTGCCCTGGCATTTTAGGGGACCTAAAGCGTGAGAAGTAATTTGGAATCCAAATGCGTAAAAAATGCCCTGTGAAATCCTAAAGGTGCTCTTTAGAATTTGGGCCCCTTTGCGCACCTAGGCTGCAAAAAAGTGTCACATATGTGGTATCGCCAAACTCAGGAGAAGTTGGGCAATGTGTTTTGGGGTGTCTTTTTACATATACCCATGCTGGGTGAGAGAAATATCTCTCTAAAATGACAACTTTGTATAAAAAATGTGAAAAGTTGACTTTTACAGAGATATTTCTCTAACCCAGCATGGGTATATGTAAAAATACACCCCAAAACACATTGCCCTACTTCTTCTGAATACAGCGATACCACATGTCTTTTTTGCAGCCTAGGTGCGCAAAGGGGCCCAAATTCTAAAGAGCACCTTTAGGATTTTACAGGGCATTTTTTACGCATTTGGATTTCAAACTACTTCTCACACTTTAGGTCCCCTAAAATGCCAGGGCAGTATAAATACCCCACAAGTGATCCCATTTTGGAAAGAAGACACCCCAAGGTATTTCGTGATGGGCATAGTGAGTTCATGGAAGCTTATTTTTTGTCACAAGTTAGTGGAATATGAGATTTTGTAAGAAAAAATGAAAAAATAAAATAAATAAATCATTTTCCGCTAACTTGTGACAAAAAATAAAAACTTCCATGAACTCACTATGCCCATCAGCGAATACCTTAGAGTGTCTACTTTCTGAAATGGGGTCATTTGTGGGGTGTTTCTACTGTCTGGGCATTGTAGAACCTCAGGAAACATGACAGGTGCTCAGAAAGTCAGAGCTGCTTCAAAATGCGGAAATTTACATTTTTGTGCCATAGTTTGTAAACTTTTGCGCAAACCAATAAATATACACTTAATTGCATTTTTTTTTATCAAAGACATGTAGAAAAATTAAATTTAGAGAAAAATTTGTATAGAAATGTAGTTTTATTTGAAAATTTTTGCAACTGAAAGTGAAAAATGTAATTTTTTTGCAAAAATTTCGGTCAATTTCGATTAATAACAAAAAAAAGTAAAAATGTCAGCAGCAATGAAATTGTCACAAGCAGACAGCTGAGAAGCTCTGACAGGAGCCGTTCAGATCCTCCCCCTTGAGTTTCTTTGTTTTGGTTTCTGTTCCTCACCTCGTTAGGCTATCTCAGCTGTCATGCAGTCAGACTCATTACCTCCCTTTATATTCTCCCCCATAAGGTAGTTGGGTGTGGCTGATACTACTTCCTGGAATGAGTGTGCATGCTGACTTCAGCTCCCAGCTCCCAGTTCACAGTCGTCTTCAGATAAGTGCTGTTTTGTATTTATGATTTTCTGTTGTCTGGATCCAGGTGACCCTGACTCCCTCCGTGTCTGTGTAGGGAGCCGGTGGTCGTGTCCCCTCACTATTGTAGGGCCTTCAGGTTAAGATAGCCGAGGTACGTGGATATGCGCCCATTCACCTTTAGAGTGGTCGCATAGGCTGAGCATTAAGGGAGAGCGGCAGGTCGATTGCAGGGGTCTCCCTTTATGTTCCTTAGTTGTGGATCCAGTGAGTCATCATTTGTTATTTGTATCATCTTGTTTCCTGTACACCATCCGTGACATTATCAGCCACCAAAACCGTCTCAAGCATGGATCCGGTTTCACTTTTGGCTGAACGCTTCCAGGGTCTTTCATTGGAGGTAGCTGATCTCCGTAAGACTTTTTCTCAGTTTCAAGTGACCGGTTCAGCTTGCGTTCATGGAGTTTGTGCTGAGCCTAAGATTTCGCTCCCGGATACGTTTTCCGGGGGTAGTGAGAATTTTGTACGTTTTAGAGAGGCTTGCAAACTCCATTTTCGCCTTCTTCCCCATTCTTCCGGTGATGAAGAACGGAGGGTGGGGATCATTATATCGCTGCTCAGGGGTAATGCTCAGTCCTGGGCCTTTTCCCTGCCGGAGGGGGCACAACCCCTCCGTTCAGTGGATGAATTCTTTTTAGCCCTGGGTCAGATATATGATGATCCGGATCGTATTGCTCTGGCTGAGTCTAGACTACGTCTGTTATGCCAGGGTAAACAATCCGCAGAGATATACTGCTCAGAATTTCGGAGATGGGCAGCAGATACGGGTTGGAATGATGCTGCACTCCGAAGTCAATTTTGCTATGGTCTTTCTGAGGGATTGAAAGATGCATTTGCCTTTCATGAAAGACCTACCTCCTTGAATTCTGCTATGTCTCAGGCTGTTCGTATTGACAGGCATCTTAGAGAAAGAGGAGAGATTTCTCCTTCTTGTCATGCTCAGTCCCGGGACAGTGCACCGGTGTCATTCTGTGCACAGGGGTCTCAGTCGCTGTCAGCCCCTTCTGAGCAGGAGCCCATGCAGCTGGGGTTGATTGCCTCTGACAATAGAGGATTCAGCCCGCAGGGGAGGGTTTGCTTTTGTTGTGGAGGTATAAATCATCTGGCAAATGTTTGTCCCTCTAGGAGATTCAGGCAGTTTTCTGGGAGTAATAAAGAGACAAAAAGGAGGAAATCTTTTAAGAATATTCCGTCTGTTACTATTGGCAGGGTTGAGGCGGAAATTGAAGAATTGTCTTTTGCTTGTAGTTCCCGTTTTGTCCTGCCTGCTAGGGTGGCGCTAGAGAGCAAGAGCATTTTTTGTGAGATTTTTGTGGATAGTGGAGCAGCTGTCAACCTCATTGATAACCAATTTGCAATAACTCATGGTTTCCAGGTTTGCACTTTGCGAAAAAATATTCCTGTTTTTTCTATTGATTCAGCTCCACTTTCTCAGAAATCATTAAAGGGCATAGTTCACAATATCCGTTTAATTGTGAATGATACTCATGTTGAGGATGTGTCATGTTTCGTCCTTAGCGGTTTGCCTACTCCTCTAGTGTTGGGGCTACCCTGGCTCTCTAAACATAACCCCACCATTGATTGGCCAGCGAGGCAAATAAATGGTTGGAGTGACTTTTGCAGAGAGAATTGCCTCATAACATCTATTTCTGAGGTTTCTACTAAAACTGTACCACCTTTCCTCTCTGAATTTTTGGATGTTTTCTCTGAGAGTGGAGTTCAGGATTTGCCTCCGCACAGGGAGTATGATTGCCCTATTGATCTCATCCCAGGTGCCAAGCTGCCTAAATCTCGTTTATACAATCTTTCCCAACCTGAGAGGGTCGCGATGCGTGCTTATATCTCTGAGAGTCTGAGAAAAGGACACATACGACCCTCAAAGTCACCTGTTGCCGCTGGTTTTTTCTTTGTTAAGAAAAAAGATGGTTCTTTAATACCTTGTCTGGATTTCAGGGAGCTGAACAGTATCACTATTCGTGATCCGTATCCGCTTCCTTTAATCCCAGATTTGTTTAACCAGGTTGTTGGGGCGAAAGTCTTTTCCAAATTAGACCTAAGAGGGGCATACAACCTGGTTAGGGTCAGAGAAGGAGACGAATGGAAGACGGCTTTCAATACCCCTGAGGGCCATTTTGAGAATTTAGTTATGCCTTTTGGTTTGATGAATGCCCCAGCCGTTTTTCAGCATTTCGTCAACAGCATTTTTTATCATTTAATGGGAAAATTTGTATTAGTGTATTTGGATGACATTTTGATTTTTTCTCCTGATTTCAAAACTCATAAGGAACACTTATGTCAGGTCTTACTCATCCTGCGGGAGAATAAATTATACGCGAAACTGGAAAAATGTGTGTTTGCGGTTCCAGAGATCCAATTTCTGGGGTTTCTTGTCTCCGCTTCTGGTTTTCGCATGGACCCCGAGAAGGTCCGCGCTGTGCTTGAGTGGGAGCTTCCTGAGAATCAGAAGGCGCTGATGCGTTTTTTTGGGCTTTGCTAATTATTACAGGAAATTTATTTTGAATTATTCCTCTGTTAAACCACTCACGGATATGACCAGAAAGGGGGTAGATTTTTCTTCCTGGTCGGTAGAGGCGCGTAAGGCCTTTTCTGATATCAAGGAGAGTTTTGCTTCCGCTCCCATCCTAGTACAACCTGATGTTTCCTTACCCTTCATAGTTGAGGTTGATGCTTCTGAGGTGGGGGTGGGGGCGGTCTTGTCTCAGGGTTCCTCTCCTGCCAAATGGCAACCGTGTGCCTTTTTCTCAAAGAAGCTCTCCTCCGCAGAGAGAAATTATGATGTGGGAGATAGGGAATTGTTGGCCATCAAGTTGGCTTTTGAGGAATGGCGCCATTGGCTAGAGGGAGCCAGACACCCTATTACCGTGTTTACTGACCATAAAAATCTGGCCTACTTGGAGTCAGCCAAGCGTCTGAACCCGAGACAGGCCAGATGGTCTTTGTTCTTTTCAAGGTTTAATTTTGTTGTTACGTTCCGCCCTGGGGTTAAGAATGTGAAGGCAGATGCCCTGTCACGTTGTTTCCCGGGAGGTGGGAATTTTGAAGACCCGGGTCCCATTTTAGCTGAAGGTGTGGTGGTCTCTGCTCTTTTTCCTGAATTGGAGGCAGAGGTGCAGGCAGCCCAGTCAGAAGCTCCTGATCTTTGTCCTCCTGGGAGGTTGTTTGTGCCTCTCGCTTTGAGACACAAGATTTTTAAAGAACACCATGATACGGTCCTTGCTGGGCACCCGGGGACAAGAGCCACACTGGATCTCATTGCTCGGAGATTCTGGTGGCCTGCGCTTCGTAAGTCAGTTGAGGGTTTTGTGGCAGCTTGCGAGACTTGCGCTCGTGCCAAGGTCCCTCACGGCCATCAGGTCCTCTCCTTCCTTTGCCCATTCCTTCCCGTCCTTGGACACATCTGTCCATGGACTTCATAACGGACTTGCCTCGTTCCTCGGGGAAGTCTGTGATTCTAGTGGTGGTGGACCGTTTTAGCAAAATGGTGCACTTTATCCCTTTTCCCGGTTTGCCCAATGCTAAGACGCTGGCGCAGGCATTTGTTGACCACATTGTCAAATTGCATGGGATTCCTTCTGACATAGTCTCTGATAGGGGCACGCAGTTTGTTTCCAGATTCTGGAAGGCTTTCTGTTCTCGCTTGGGGGTTCGCTTGTCATTCTCTTCTGCTTTCCATCCGCAGTCGAATGGCCAGACAGAGCGTGTCAATCAGAATCTGGAGACATATCTGCGCTGTTTTGTGGCGGAGAATCAGGAGGATTGGTGTTCGTTTTTGTCCCTTGCTGAGTTTGCTTTAAATAACCGTCGTCAGGAGTCCTCTGATAAGTCACCATTTTTTGGTGCATATGGGTTTCATCCGCAGTTTGGGACTTTCTCTGGAGAGGGCTCTTCTGGTTTGCCTGATGAGGACAGATTCTCCTCGTCTTTGTCATCTATTTGGCAAAATATTCAGGATAATCTAAAGAATATGAGTGAGAGATATAAGCGTGTGGCGGATAAGAGACGTATGCCTGGTCCGGACCTGAATGTTGGTGATTTGGTGTGGCTGTCTACCAAGAATATCAAATTGAAGGTTCCCTCCTGGAAGTTGGGTCCTAGGTTTATTGGGCCTTACAAGATCCTGTCTGTCATCAATCCTGTTGCCTACCGTCTTGATCTTCCTCAGACTTGGAAGATCCATAATGTTTTCCATAAGTCCTTATTGAAACCTTATGTTCAACCTATTGTACCTTCTCCTTTGCCTCCTTCTCCGATTATGGTTGATGGGAATCTTGAATTTCAGGTCTCTAGGATTGTGGATTCTCGTCTTGTCCGCGGTTCCCTCCAGTACCTCGTTCATTGGGAGGGTTATGGTCCTGAGGAGAGGATGTGGCTCCCAGTGACGGACATTAAGACCCTTCGCCTCATCAGGGCTTTCCATAGGTCCCATCCTGAGAAGGTGGGCCCTGAGTGTCCGGAGTCCACTCCTAGAGGGAGGGGTACTGTCACAAGCAGACAGCTGAGAAGCTCTGACAGGAGCCGTTCAGATCCTCCCCCTTGAGTTTCTTTGTTTTGGTTTCTGTTCCTCACCTCGTTAGGCTATCTCAGCTGTCATGCAGTCAGACTCATTACCTCCCTTTATATTCTCCCCCATAAGGTAGTTGGGTGTGGCTGATACTACTTCCTGGAATGAGTGTGCATGCTGACTTCAGCTCCCAGCTCCCAGTTCACAGTCGTCTTCAGATAAGTGCTGTTTTGTATTTATGATTTTCTGTTGTCTGGATCCAGGTGACCCTGACTCCCTCCGTGTCTGTGTAGGGAGCCGGTGGTCGTGTCCCCTCACTATTGTAGGGCCTTCAGGTTAAGATAGCCGAGGTACGTGGATATGCGCCCATTCACCTTTAGAGTGGTCGCATAGGCTGAGCATTAAGGGAGAGCGGCAGGTCGATTGCAGGGGTCTCCCTTTATGTTCCTTAGTTGTGGATCCAGTGAGTCATCATTTGTTATTTGTATCATCTTGTTTCCTGTACACCATCCGTGACAGAAATACCACCAAATGAAAGCTCTATTAGTGAGAAGAAAAGGAGGTAAAATTAATTTGGGTGGTAGGTTGTATGACCGAGCAATAAACCGTGAAAGTAGTGTAGTACAGAATTGTAAAAAGTGGTCTGGTCATTAAGGGGGTTTAAGCTAGGGGAGCTAAGGTGGTTAAAGGGGTATTCCTAGATTTTGATATATATTGATACCCTATCCCCTGTAAGTGCCAGTGCCACAAATTGCGGATCCGCAAAACACTGATACCGACCGTGTGCGTTACACATTTTGCGGACTGCACATGGCCGGCGCTATATAGAGAATGGCTATTCTTGTCCGCGGACAAGAATAGGACATGCTCTATATTTTTTGCGGGGCCTCGGAACGGACAAAGGATGCAGACAGCTTTCGCATCTTTTGCGGCCCCTTTGAAATGAATGGGTCCGCACCGTTCCGCAAAATTGCGTTTTACATGGGAAAAGATGGTGTAAAAATATTCATAAATGACCCCCATTGATTGTGCAATAATGAACATAACACTCTGGAATGTTTAGAGTTAATACGTTGTAGGATCCACTTTCAGTGAACTTCAGTCCTCTGACGGGGGTATATGTTATTCTAAAGTAACCTCTGGCTGGCTGTATCTGAAGAATCATATATTTATACACCAAAGTACATAGAAATAATGAGGTAGATGAGACAAGTGATGTTAATCAGATTAATATGAGTGGAGGAGTAAACAAACAGTAGGATCCACTTTCAGTGAGCTTCAGTCCTGTGACGGGGGTATATGTTATTCTAAAGTAACCTCTGGCAGGCTGATTGGTGAGTCAAGGAGCTGCCAAGACCCTGTTGCAACAGGGCAGTGGGTAGAGCCAAAAAGAGTGTAAGTGAAAATGAAAAGCTCCCTTATCCCCAAAGAATATAAGGGATAAATAAATATATATTCTGGAGAATCCCTTCAACTAGCCCAAGACTAAACCTTTTACCCCACTTCCCGACCAGGTGCATATAGTTCTGTCATTTTTGCGTCATTTGGTGGCATTTACTAAACAAAAATACAAGACCCTATCTGGGAAGGGTTTACTATTAACCAACAATTCAGGCCTATTTAGGCTATTAACCTCACTTGTCCCAGATATTAAAACTTTACTTTTATTAAGTCTACTAAGAGTTTCTGAATAAAAAGAAAGTGAGCTCAAAAGGAATTAAGACTTTCTGATGTCCTGTCAGTACTGCAGCATTAGTATCCTAGCTGGAATGTGAGCCGGGGGTGCACACCCCGTGCGTTCACACACCTTGTTAGCAGATCTATATAGCACCGTCCTATCTATATCGCCATGGAGGATTCCATGTGCAAAAACTAAAGAACCAGGACATGCTCTGCTATTGCTACTTGTAGCTGGAACTGACACGGATTTCAGAGTCTAAAACATGAGACTGTCCCCCAACATGTTTCACCAGCTAATCTGGCTTCATCAGGGGTGACGGACAGAAATTCTACTGTACTGACAGGACATCAGAAAGTTTTAATTCCTTTTGAGCTCACTTTCTTTTCATTCAGAAACTCTTAGAAGACTTAATAAAAGTTAAGTTTTAATATCTGGGACAAGTGAGGTTAATAGCCTAAATAGGCATTTTATTTTCAACAGATGAAACAATTATCATCAGATTGTTGTAGTGGTTTCCTCTGTAGAAAACATCAAAAGCTTGCTTAACCCCTTAGGGACCGGGCTCATTTTCACCTTAAGTACCAGGCCATTTTTTGCAAATCTGGTGATAACTTTAAAACTTTATCCAGGCCATTCTGAGATAGTTTTTTCGTCACATATTGTACTTCATGCCACTAGTAAAATACAGTCAAAAAATTTCATTTTTATTTATAAAAAAATACAAAATTTACAAAAAAATTGGAAAAATTAGCAAATTTCCAAATTTCAATTTCTCTACTTTTATAATAGATAGTAATACCTCCAAAAATAGTTATTATTTTACATTCCCCATATGTCTACTTCATGTTTGGATCATTTTGGGAATGACATTTAATTTTTTGGGGATGTTACAAGGCTTAGAAGTTTAGAAGCAAATCTTGAAATTTTTCAGAAATTTTCAAAAACCCACTTTTTAAGGACCAGTTCAGGTCTGAAGTCACTTTGCAAGGCCTCATGCACACGACCGTTGTGTGCACCCGTGGCCATTGTTCCGTTTTCCGTGATTTTCTGCGGACCCATTGACTTTCAATTGGTCCGTTGAAAACTCGGAAAATGCACCGTTTGTCATCCGCCTCCGTGATCCGTGTATCCTGTCCGTCAAAAAAATATGACCTGTCCTATTTTTTTGACGGACAACGGTTCACGGACCCATTCAAGTCAATGGGTCCGTGAAAAAACACGGATGCACACAAGATTGGCATCTGTGTCCGTGATCTGTGTCCGTAGGCTACTTTCATACAGACGGATCCGAAGATCTGTCTGCATAAAAGCTTTTTCAGAGCTGAGTTTTCACTTCGTGAAAACTCAAATCCGACAGTATATTCTAACACAGAGGCGTTCCCATAGTGATGGGGACGCTTCTAGTTAGAATATACTACAAACTGTGTACATGACTGTCCCCTGCTGCCTGGCAGCACCCGATCTCTTACAGGGGGCTGTGATCCGCACAATTAATCCCTCAGGTGAAGAGTTAATTGTACGTATCATAGCCCCCTTTAAGAGATCAGGGGCTGCCAGGCAGCAGGGGGCACACCCCCTCCCTCCCCAGTTTTAATTTCATTGGTGGCCAGTGCGGCCCCCCCCGGACCCCCTCCCTCTATTGTATTAATATCATTGGTGGCCAGTGCGGCCCCCCCCGGCCCCCCCTCCCTCTATTGTATTAATATCATTGGTGGCCAGTGCGGCCCCCCCGGCCCCCCCTCTATTGTATTATCATTGGTGGCCAGTGTGCGCCCCCCTGCCCCCCCCCCCGCCCCCCCTCTATTGTATTAATATCATTGGTGGCCAGTGTGCGCCCCCCCTGCTCCCCCTCCCTCTATTGAATAAAGGAACTGCTCTTACTAATTAGAGTGCTGAAAGGGTTAACCCGCGTCCTGTGAGCAGAGGTGGAGAACGAAGGGCGGAGTGGAGCTCGTCTGAGGAGGTGGCTTACCTGCTGCGCTGTCTGTGACCGGCCGGGAGCTCCTCCTACTGGTAAGTGACAGATCATTAAGCAATGCGCCGCACAGACCTGTCACTTACCAGTAGGAGGAGCTCCCGGCCGGTCACAGACAGCGCAGCAGGTAAGTATGATGCTTCTAATATTGCTAAGTAACCATGGCAACCAGGACTGCAGTAGCATCCTGGTTGCCATAATTACCGATCGGAGCCCCAGCGATTAAACTGGGACTCTGATCGGAACTCTCCGCTGCCACCAATGATCGGGGGGAGGGGGGGGGAGAGAGGGGAGGCCGCACACTGGCCACCAATGATAATACAATAGAGGGAGGGAGGGGGGGCCGCACACTCGCCACCAATGATAATACAATAGAGGGAGGAAGGGGGGCCGGGGGGGGCGCACACTGGCCACCAATGATATTCAAACTGGGGAGGGAGGGGGGTGTGCCCCCTGCTGCCTGGCAGCCCCTGATCTCTTACAGGGGAATTATGATACACACAATTAACCCCTTCAGGTGCGGCACCTGAGGGGTTAATTGTGCTGATCACAGCCCCCTGTAAGAGATCGGGTGCTGCCAGGCAGCAGGGGGCAGTCATGTACACAGTTCGTAGTATATTCTAACTTAAAAGGGTCCCCATCACTATGGGAACGCCTCTGTGTTAGAATATACTGTTGGATCTGAGTTTCACGATGTAACTCAAATCCGATGGTATATTCTAACATAGAGGCGTTCCCATGGTGATGGGGACGCTTCAAGTTAAAATATACCATCGGATTGGAGAAACTCAGATCCTATGGTATATTAACTCCTGACTTTACATTGAAAGTCAATGGGGGACGGATCCGTTTGCAATTGCACCATATTGTGTCAAGGTCAAACGGATCCGTCCCCATTGACTTGCATTGTAATTCAGGACGGATCCGTTTGGCTCCGCACGGCCAGGCGGACACCAAAACGACTTTTTTTTCATGTCCGTGGATCCTCCAAAAATCAAGGAAGACCCACGGACGAAAAAACGGTCATGGATTACGTAAAAACGGAACCCTTTTTTGCGGACCGCAAAAAAAAACGGTCGTGTGCATGAGGCCTAAGGCTTACATAATAGAAACCACCCAAAAATGACCCCATTCTAGAAACTACACCCCTAAAGGTATTCAAAACTGATTTTACAAACGTCGTTAACCCTTTAGGTGTTCCACAAGAGTTATTGGCAAATGGAGATGAAATTTAAGAATTTCAATTTTTGGGCTAATTTTCCATTTTAATCCATTTTTTCCAGTAACAAAGCAAGGGTTAACAGCCAAACAAAACTCAATATTTATTGCCCCGATTCTGCAGTTTGCAGAAACACCCCATATGTGGCCGTAAACTACTGTACGGGCACACGGTAGGGCGTAGAGGGAAAGGTGCGCCGTGTGATTTTGGAAGGTAGATTTTGCTTGACTGGTTTATTTACACCATGTCCCAACCCTTTTGTGGAACACCTAAAGGGTTAACGACGTTTGTAAAATCAGTTTTGAATACCTTGAGGGGTGTAGTTTCTTAGATGGTTTCACTTTTATGGAGTTTCTACTCTAGGGGTGAATCAGGGGGGGCAGGGTAATAAATATTAGGTTTTGTCTGGCTGTTAACCCTTACTTTGTTACTGGAAAAAACAGTTTAAAATTGAAAATTTGCCAAAAAATAGCTGTTTTGGCACCATTTTTATTTTATTTTTTTGACCGTGTTCATCTGAGGGGTTAGGTCATGGGGTATTTTTATAGAGCAGATTCTTACGGACGTGGCGATACCTAATATGTCTACTTTTTTAAAATTTATTTAGGTTTTACACTATATTATCCTTTTATAAACAAAAAAAAAATATCATTTTAGTATCACCATAGTCAGTTTTTTTTTTTAGTTTTATCTTAGGTAGGGGCTCATTTTTTGGGGGATGAGAGGACAGTTTTATTGGCACTATTTTGGGGGGCATATGACTTTTTGATCGCTTGCTATTACACTATTTGTGATGTAAGGTGACAAAAAAATACCTTTTGTTGAGGTTAGTCATGGGATATTTTTATAGAGCAGATTCTTATGGACGCGGCGATACCTAATATGTCTACGTTTTTTTAATTTATTTTAGTTTTACAAAATCTTTTTTGTTTTAGTGTCTCAAGTCTGAGAACCATAGTTTTTTATTCTGATTGACAGTGGCTAAATTGGGGAAGGGGAATATAAATTTAGTACTCTATGGAAGTGTGGTACTACCTGAAGCAACCAATAAGGGTCCATTCACACATCCGTGTGTGTTTTGCTGATTCACAAAACATGGACACCGGCAATGTGCATTCCGCACATCGCCGGCACTAATAAAATATGCCTATTCTTGTCCGCAATTGCGGACAAGAATAGGGCATGTTCTATATATTTTTTTTTTTCGGGAACGGAAATGCGGACCCGGAAGTGAATGGTTCTGCAAAATGCGGAACAGAATTGCGGACGTGTGAATGGACACAATGTTCCGCAAAATTGTGGAACTGATCTGGACCCAATTATTTTCAATGGGGCCGCAAAAGAGGCAGACAGCACACAGTGTGCATCCGCACTTCCGCAAAACACGGACTGCGGCAATGTGCGTTCCGTATTTTGCGAACCGCACATTGCCGGCACTAAGAGAATATGCCTCTTCTTGTCCTCTATTGCAGACAAGAATAGAACCTGTTCTATTTTTTTCAGGATCGGAATTGCGGACCCGGAAGTGCGGGTCTGCAATTCCGATCGGGGCCGCACATCGTGCGGCCCCATAGAACTGTATGGGTCCGCAATTCCGTGCCTATTGCAGAGGCCCGGATGATCGGGGCACGTGTCACACTGAGTGGTGGTGTCCTTCCGTACCCCTCTCCTGTAACACACTCTGCACCTTTTTTGGGTCCATCCCTTCCATCAAGTATGGGGGACCACACCTGGAAAGTGTTGGCCAAGGACGAACCTGGCGCCTCCAGTTCCCGATGTACTCCGGCCTGCTCTTTCCCGGTCAGAAAAGATCAGGGCCTTGAGGACTGCCTCATAGAACTGAAGGAATTTCCCTGTATTGCCAGCGCTCCGGGACAGCACAAAAGAGTTGTACAAGGCAACCTGTACCAAGTAGACCGCAACTTTTTTGTACCATGCCTGGGTTTTGCGCATAGTATTATATGGCTTGAGGACTTGATGAGAGAGATCAACTCCTCTCATATACCGATTGTAGTCGACGATACAATCGGGCTTGAGGACCGTTGCCGCGGTACCTCGCACAGGGACAGGGGTGATGCCGTTACCATGAATTGTGGACAGTAGAAGGACATCCCTCTTGTCCTTATATCTGACCAGCAACAGGTTTTCTCTGGTAAGGGCACGGGTCTCACCCCTGTGGATAGGTACCTGGAGGGGGTGGGCAGGGAGGCCGCATTGATTTTTCCGCACGGTCCCACAAGCGGACGTGGATCTGGCGGCGAGGGACTGGAACAAGGGGATACTAGTATAAAAGTTATCCACGTACAGGTGATAACCTTTATCTAGCAGTGGCTGCATAAGGTCCTACACAAGTTTCCCGCTAACACCCAGAGTGGGGGGACATTCTGGGGGTTGAATACGGGAATCTCGCCCCTCGTACACACGAAACTTGTAAGTGTACCCTGAGGTACTCTCACAAAGTTTGTACAGCTTCACGCCATACCTCGCCTGCTTTGAGGGAACATACTGGCGGAAAATGAGTCTCCCCTTGAACGCAATGAGAGACTCATCAACCGCGGCCTCCCTTCCAGGTACATAGGCCTGTACAAATTTGGCCCCAAAGTGACATGCTGCATTATCTGCATAATGCAGGCATTTCCGGATGGCCTCAAACCGGGAGCATGTCATGGCCGTACTGTAAAGTGGGGTCTGGTAGAGGACGTCCCCACTCCAGTAATGCCTGACACTAGGTTTTTTGACTAGGCCCATGTGCAGCACGAGACCCCAAAACGTCCTCATCTCGGCTGCACTGGCCGGAGTCCAGCCAACGGCCCTAGCCAAAAAGGAGAGGTGTTGAGCAATGAACTGTTGGCCATCAGGTTCACAAAGTAGTCACTGAAAAAAAGACTAAAATAGTCATATTCAGTGAAGCCCACTGTGGGAATCTGGATTCCTGGTTGGCCAACAAAATCAGGAATCGCAGGCTCAAAATGCTCTGGGGTACACCATGCAAGTTCACCTGTAGGGGCTCCGGTGGACTTAACTGGTGGGCAGAAATCTAGTACGAGCCCCAGAGCTGCTCGTACAAGTGTGGGCCACAGGGTCCCTAGCATGGCGGTCCCCTTGCTCCGCCTAGCGGATGCGGATGACAAAAGGAAAGTGGGGTCATCCTCGTAAAAATTCAAACTCGCTGATCAGCCATCCGAAGTTGATCAGCGGTGGGGTGTGCGATGCACTAACAGTGGCCGGACGCTAAGAGGGCCGGCCACAGTCAGCGTACGCAGAAAAAAAAAAAAAAAACAACTGCTTGCGCCCAAAAAATTTTGTGTGGTGGGGGAGGGAGCAAGCTGCAGCACCCCTGGGGGGGGGGGGGGGGGGTCTAGGGTCACACAGCTGTGCTGATTTAGGGTGATGCAACCAAAAACTTTTTTTTTTCAACTAAACTTTCCCTGAATATCCCTGCCTAACCTAACCTTTCCTAAATACATTTTAGTGCCAGAAGGCACTGTGGAGGGTCAGAACTGGGGGTGCTGGGTTAGAAGATCGATGCAGCGCTCCTCTCTCCTCGGACTCTCTCCTCGGCTCCCCTGCAGCCAATCAGAGCCGATCCTGAGAGGTGATGTCACCATCACTTCTCAGGATCGCAGGATGTTGATTGGTGGTGTATTATCACACCACCGTTCACCATCCTGCGCTTTGCTGCGATCGCCAACACGGGGGGGGGGGGGTGTCAATGATTTGAGCAGGCACCCAGTTCCGATCACCACCCGCCGCTGATCTGAACTACACATGACGTACCGGTACGTCATGTGTCCTTAAGTACCGGGACATCATGCCGTACCGTCCCCAACAGGTTAAAGGGGTATTCGAAAAGATTTTGATATATATTGATACCCTGCAATGAGCAGGACACTGGTACAGTGGGTCAGCTATGCAGTGGGTCAGGATATATGTGTAGTAGTTTGTGAGCCATTTGCAGCTTGCGCAGGTACTGTAGCAGGGCCCTTTAAGATGTTATAACTCATGTACCAGGTGAGGAATGCCAGA
>NC_053393.1:190095593-190149478 GCF_905171765.1 Bufo bufo | reverse complement strand
TTGAGGTCTTACATTAAAAAAAAAGATTTAAAAAAATCACAGGAATATATATGAAAATAGAAGTATAGTATTCCCTAGAGGTAGTACACAGTAAGTAGCATATAGTTAGTTCGCCTCTCCAGCACTCTGTGGTAACCACCAGCCGCTAGCTCTGTAGATGTACAATGTTCTGCAATAAAGGGTCTAAACAGCATTTTACAATTTACATTTTGAATTTTTAAACTTACAAAGTTGTATTTATCTACAGTATATATCACAAAGCTTTGATTCTTTCCCTTTATCTTATCGCATTCTGAGTTAGATAGGCTTGCTTTAAATTCTGGTGTCATCTCTACCAAAAACTGCACATTAATCAGATGTTAAAATATAACTAGGTAGTCAAGAAGGCAGTGCTCAGCTAATCTTTTAATGATGTGACTGACAATATGCTGTCTGACTATTTCCAGTTTTAACCTGCGGAATTGTATATGCACCATTTACAGACATATATCTAATGACAGTTAAATGTAACTATGTAAAAAAATAAATAAAAATATGTAGCAGTTCTAGCCTCTCAATCTCAGAGAAAGTGAGATCTAGCAGGTTCAAATTTTTCCAGTCAATTATCATTATTTTCCCCAGAAATATGTGATGGGAATTTTTTTTTTTTGCATCCATTCACCTTTTCTCCCTCCATAGTAAAATGTTAATGCGAAGGATAGTTTCTATTAGCTGTCAGTAAAAAAGTCTTTCTAATAACAGTTATCATATTTCTTTGGGCAGCTCAAGCCTACCAAATTTAGTGTGCATCTGAAAGTGTGCCTAGAAAGTCATCCACTCAAGTAAAAGCTGTCTCTGTTTTGGCAAAGTAATTAGGTACGACAAAAAACAGCCTCCGTATAGACTCAGAGTATTAAGACAATTAAACAATTGGAAATTGTTGCAATTGTAGTTAATTCTTAAACTATGTAGTCTCTATGAATTCCTACCAAACATCATGGCCCCACTGTTTCAGTCAGTGTATCATCCTATTAGCCCATGTATATATTTTAATTTGGTCTCGGTTGTTTTTTTTTATTACTGGTCCACCGATTAGAATTGTATCACATTTTTCATCTTACATTGATTTTGCTTTATTAATGCAACATTTCAAGTACATTATTCTGTGACAGAATATAATGTGGCAGTAGCCTTAGTGTAATTTTGCCGGTTCCATGCATCTCATGTTTGTTCCATCTGTGACAAGGGGAATACCTTTATAGTTAAATCTTTAGTGTAATTCTGGAGTGACTTCACACACACACACACACACACACACAATAAAAAGGTATGTGGAAAAGTGCTGGAAGAGGTGGAGCTGTTGTGGGCTGGATTTTTTGGACTAGAAGGTAGGTTTGAAAGTGGGACCTACCAGTCGACAGCCTTACTCCAGAACAAATATTCCCCCTTTGCCTGAGGTGATCCTAGGGGGTGTCTACTGGGATCATTATTGGGAAATAAATAGAGGCAACAAATCCTCAATCAATGTCAATCAATGTCAGAGCATGTGTTTGACTGTGTGGCTATGCAAAGCCAGATCCGACCTGACATGCTGAAGTGTGAGAGAGAAGTTCTCTGTATAGTCAGCGCCTAGATGGGCAGATGTTTATTTGATGGTTTGTGTTATGCTTTATGTGCTATTGCTTCACACCATGTGATAGTTAGCTTGGACACCCTGTTTTTTGTTGTGCTAGGTGAAAAAAAAACACCATTTGGACTTATAACCTCTGAAGTCTGAGAGTCTGTCATTGCCTACCCCACAGCGAGTAGGTAATCCGGCAACAACACATGCACACACAGATTCATGGAATATGAGTATATGAGCCCAGCCATGTCTTTTTCTTAACCACCTCAGCCCCCAGTGCTTAAACACCCTGAAAGACCAGGCCACTTTTTACACTTCTGACCTACACTACTTTCACCGTTTATTGCTCGGTCATGCAACTTACCACCCAAATGAATTTTACCTCCTTTTCGTCTCACTAATAGAGCTTTCATTTGGTGGTATTTCATTGCTGCTGACATTTTTACTTTTTTTGTTATTAATCGAAATTTAACGATTTTTTTGCAAAAAAATGACATTTTTCACTTTCAGTTGTAAAATTTTGCAAAAAAAAACGACATCCATATATAAATTTTGCTCTAAATTTATTGTTCTACATGTCTTTGATGAAAAAAAAATGTTTGGGTAAAAAAAAAATGGTTTGGGTAAAAGCTATAGCGTTTACAAACTATGGTACAAAAATGTGAATTTCCGCTTTTTGAAGCAGCTCTGACTTTCTGAGCACCTGTCATGTTTCCTGAGGTTCTACAATGCCCAGACAGTACAAACACCCCACAAATGACCCAATTTCGGAAAGTAGACACCCTAAGGTATTCGCTGATGGGCATAGTGAGTTCATAGAACTTTTTATTTTTTGTCACAAGTTAGCGGAAAATGATGATTTTTATTTTTATTTTTTTTCTTACAAAGTCTCATATTCCACTAACTTGTGACAAAAAATAAAAACTTCCATGAACTCACTATGCCCATCAGCGAATACCTTGGGGTGTCTTCTTTCCAAAATGGGGTCACTTGTGGGGTAGTTATACTGCCCTGGTATTCTAGGGGCCCAAATGTGTGGTAAGGAGTTTGAAATCAAATTCTGTAAAAAATGACCAGTCAAATCCGAAAGGTGCTCTTTGGAATATGGGCCCCTTTGCCCACCTAGGCTGCAAAAAAGTGTCACACATCTGGTATCTCCGTATTCAGGAGAAGTTGGGGAATGTGTTTTGGGGTGTCATTTTACATATACCCATGCTGGGTGAGATAAATATCTTGGTCAAATGCCAACTTTGTATAAAAAAATGGGAAAAGTTGTCTTTTGCCAAGATATTTCTCTCACCCAGCATGGGTATATGTAAAATGACAGCCCAAAACACATTCCCCAACTTCTCCTGAATACGGAGATACCACATGTGTGACACTTTTTTGCAGCCTAGGTGGGCAAAGGGGCCCATATTCCAAAGAGCACCTTTCGGATTTCACTGGTCATTTTTTACAGAATTTGATTTCAAACTCCTTACCACACATTTGGGCCCCTAGAATGCCAGGGCAGTATAACTACCCCACAAGTGACTCCATTTTGGAAAGAAGACACCCCAAGGTATTCGCTGATGGGCATAGTGAGTTCATGGAAGTTTTTATTTTTTGTCACAAGTTAGTGGAATATGAGACTTTGTAAGAAAAAAAAAAATCATCATTTTCCACTAACTTGTGACAAAAAATAAAAAATTCTAGGAACTCGCCATGCCCCTCATGGAATACATTGGGGTGTCTTCTTTCCAAAATGGGGTCACTTGTGGGGTAGTTATACTGCCCTGGCATTCTAGGGGCCCAAATGTGTGGTAAGGAGTTTGAAATCTAATTCTGTAAAACATGACCAGTGAAATCCGAAAGGTGCTCTTTGGAATGTGGGCCCCTTTGCCCACCTAGGCTGCAAAAAAGTGCCACACATGTGGTATCTCCGTATTCAGGAGAAGTTGGGGAATGTGTTTTGGGGTGTCATTTTACATATACCCATGCTGGGTGAGAGAAATATCTTGGCAAAAGACAACTTTTCCCATTTTTTTATACAAAGTTGGCATTTGACCAAGATATTTATCTCACCCAGCATGGGTATATGTAAAATGACACCCCAAAACACATTCCCCAACTTCTCCTGAATACGGAGATACCACATGTGTGACACTTTTTTGCAGCCTAGGTGGGCAAAGGGGCCCATATTCCAAAGAGCACCTTTCGGATTTCACTGGTCATTTTTTACAGAATTTGACTTCAAACTCCTTACCACACATTTGGGCCCCTAGAATGCCAGGGCAGTATAACTACCCCACAAGTGACCCCATTTTGGAAAGAAGACACCCCAAGGTATTCGCTGATGGGCATAGTGAGTTCATGGAAGTTTTTATTTTTTGTCACAAGTTAGTGGAATATGAGACTTTGTAAGGAAAAAAAAAATCAAAAAAAAAATCATCATTTTCCACTAACTTGTGACAAAAAATAAAAAATTCTAGGAACTTGCCATGCCGCTCACGGAGTACCTTGGGGTGTCTTCTTTCCAAAATGGGGTCACTTGTGGGGTAGTTATACTGCCCTGGCATTTTCCAGGGGCCCTAATGTGTTGTAAGTAGGTAAATGACCTGTGAAATCCGAAAGGTGCTCTTTGGAATGTGGGCCCCTTTGCCCACCTAGGCTGCAGAAAAGTGCCACACATGTGGTATTGCCGTATTCAGGAGAAGTTGGGGAATGTGTTTTGGGGTGTCATTTTACATATACCCATGCTGGGTGAGATAAATATCTTGGTCAAATGCCAACTTTGTATAAAAAAATGGGAAAAGTTGTCTTTTGCCAAGATATTTCTCTCACCCAGCATTGGTATATGTAAAATGACACCCCAAAACACATTCCCCAACTTCTCCTGAGTACGGAGATACCAGATGTGTGACACTTTTTTGCAGCCTAGATGCGCAAAGGGGCCCACATTCCTTTTATGAGGGCATTTTTAGACATTTGGATCCCAGACTTCTTCTCACGCTTTAGGGCCCCTAGAATGCCAGGGCAGTATAAATACCCCACATGTGACCCCATTTTGGAAAGAAGACACCCCAAGGTATTCAATGAGGGGCATGGCGAGTTCATAGAATTTTTTTTTTTTTGGCACAAGTTAGCGGAAATTGATTTTATTTATTTTTTTCTCACAAAGTCTCCCTTTCCGCTAACTTGGGACAAAAATTTCAATCTTTCATGGACTCAATATGCCCCTCACGGAATACCTGGGGGTGTCTTCTTTCCGAAATGGGGTCACATGTGGGTTATTTATACTGTCCTGGCATTCTAGGGGCCCTAAAGCGTGAGAAGAAGTCTGGAATATAAATGTCAAAAAAAATTTACGCATTTGGATTCCGTGAGGGGTATGGTGAGTTCATGTGAGATTTTATTTTTTGACACGTTAGTGGAATATGAGACTTTGTAAGAAAAAAATAATAATTTCCGCTAACTTGGGCCAAAAAAATGTCTGAATGGAGCCTTACAGAGGGGTGATCAATGACAGGGGGGTGATCAATGACAGGGGGGTGATCAGGGAGTCTATATGGGGTGATCACCCCCCTGTCATTGATCACCCCCCTATAAGGCTCCATTCAGATGTCCGTATGTGTTTTGCGGATCCGATCCATGTATCCGTGGATCCGTAAAAATCATACGGACATCTGAATGCAGCCTGACAGGGGGGGTGATCAATGACAGGGGGGGTGATCAATGACAGGGGGGTGATCAGGGAGTCTATATGGGGTGATCACCACAGTCATTGATCACGCCCCTGTAAGGCTCCATTCAGACGTCCGTATGCGTTTTGCGGATCCGATCCATCTATCAGTGGATCCGTAAAAATCATGCGGACATCTGAATGGAGCTTTACAGGGGTGTGATCAATGACAGGGGGGTAATCAATGACAGGGGGGTGATCAGGGAGTCTATATGGGGTGAACACCACAGTCATTGATCACGCACCTGTAAGGCTTTATTTAGACGTCCGTATGCGTTTTGCGGATCCGATCCATCTATCAGTGGATCCGTAAAAATCATGCGGACATCTGAATGGAGCTTTACAGGGGGGTGATCAATGACAGGGGGGTAATCAATGACAGTGGGGTGATCAGGGAGTCTATATGGGGTGATCAAGGGTGATCAAGGGTGAATAAGGGGTTAATAAGTGACAGGGGGGGGGGTGTAGTGTAGTGGTGCTTGGTGCAACATATTACTGAGCTGCCTGTGTCCTCTGGTGGTCGATCCAAACAAAGGGGACCACCAGAGGACCAGGTAGCAGGTATATTAGACGCTGTTATCAAAACAGCGTCTAATATACATGTTAGGGGTTAAAAAAATCACATCTCCAGCCTGCCAGCGAACGATCGCCGCTGGCAGGCTGGAGATCAACTCTCTTACCTTCCGTTCCTGTGAGCGCTCGCGCCTGTGTGCGCGCGTTCACAGGAAATCCCGGCTCACGCGAGATGACGCGTATATGTGTCGCTGAGCGCAGGGCTGCCACCTCCGGAACGCGAATCTGCGTTAGGCGGTCCGGAGGTGGTTAAATAATTATAGGTGAGAAATAAAGACTACTCACTCTTTTGAAGCACAATCAGTCCTTTATTCTATTCCAAGACGGTTAATGGTTCGCAGGCCTCTTTCCTTGAGAATGCTAAGTTGTGTCCTATTCCATAATGCGCAATGTTTCAAGGGTCACGCCCCCTTACCCATGCGTAACCATGGGGTGTAACCACTCCAAGTCATTAACCATCTTGGAAAAGAATAAAGGACTGAAAAGTAAGATTGTGCTTCAAAAGAGTGAGTAGTTTTTATTTCCCACCAATAAATATTGAAGAAAAAGACAATGCTAAACTAACTATAGTGATTGGTATTATGGAGTCCGAGTGAGACTCTAAGTCAGACTGTAGCCGCATTACACGTGGGAGCAGGTTAAACTCACTATATGAGTGAGCCAACATACCCAATCCCTTGATCCTAAATTCATTAAGAGGATATGTGATAAATGCAAACATCATTGGATCTTTGTGTGTGTATGTGTGGGAGGGGGTGGGGTTGGGGAGGTTAAAACCTTTACCGTTCATTGATTTTTGCACAGTATTTGTAATCACAGTTTACTAATTAATCTTTGTGATGGTATTGCTTTCCTGGCTACCAGGAATCCATAAGATCTACCAAGTGCCATGCCTCCTTAGATTAAAGTTGTTGGTAGTTTATATTACTAAATGCATATGTGCTGGTAACAGCACATGCACACAGCTAGTAGAGATGGCCTTGCGGTTAGCCCGGTGGTCGTTTCACAGCAAACACTGCTCGTTCGTGATTCGCAAAACTTGCGAACATATTGCGATGTCCACCGGCACCATATTCTTTTCAATTGCGCCAAACTTTGACCCATGACACATCCATCAGGTGGGACAGGACAGCCAATTGAGATGTTTCAGCACATGGACACACCCACACCCTATAACTGAACCCGATCTTGCAGCCATTTTACATTCTGTGTTTTGCAAATGTAGGGAGAGGTTGCTTTGTGGAGCAGGGACAGGCTGTTAGGGACACCAAATGCTCGATAATAGGGCCAAAAAAGTCAATTTAAGGACTGGTATAGGTGTGCTATCGATAGGTGAGATATACTGAGGGGTGTGATATACTTATAATATACATTTTAACATAAAAAGTATATTATAGTGCATTTCTATTGTGCAGAAGTTATGTGCGGTTCTGCTGCAATACTGAAGCTATATAGAGGGACAAGCGCTATTGGAACAACTATTTGCAACGGGTGTGATATACCTGTTGCCCAAAAAAAAATGATTAAGGGGTGTGATATACCTGCTTTCACAAAATACTGATTGATGGCTGCGATATACCTATTGCTCCAAATAAACAGGAAGGTGTGATATAACTGTTTCCACCAAATATTGATTGAGGCCTACGATATGCCTACATCCACAAAATACTGATTAAGGGGTTTAATATACCTGCTTCCACAAAATATTGATTTAGGGCTGCGATATACCTGCTTCCACAAAATATTGAATAAGGGGTTTAATATACCTGCTTCCACCAAATATTGATTAAGGCCTACGATATACCTGCTTCCACAAAATACTGATTAAGGGGTTTGATATACCTGTTTCCAGCAAATATTGATTGAGAGCTGCAATATACCTGCTTCCACAAATTATTGATTAAGGGGATTAATATACCTGCTTCCAAAAAATATTTATTGAGGCCTGCGGTATACCTGCTTCCACAAAATACTGATTAATGGGATTGATATACCTAAATCCACAAAATAATGATTGAGGCCTGCAATATACCTGCTTCCACAAAATATTGATTAAGGGGTTCGATATACCTGTTTCCACCAAACTTTGATTGAGGCCTACGATAGACCTGCTTTCACAAAATACTGATTAAGGGGTTTGATAAACATGCTTCCAACAAATATTGATTGAGGCCTATGATATACCTGCTTCCACAAAATACTGATTAAGGGGTTTGATATAGCTGATTCCACAAAATACTGATTGAGGGGTTTGATATACCTGCTTTCACAAAATACTGATTGAGGGCTACGATATACCTGCTTCCACAAAATACTGATTAAGGGGTTTGATATAGCTGATTCCACAAAATACTGATTGAGGGGTTTAATATACCTGCTGTCACAAAATACTGATTGAGGGCTATGATATACCTGCTTCCACAAAATACTGATAATGGGGTTTGATAAACGTGCTTCCAGCAAATATTGATTAAGGCCTACAATATACCTGCTTCCACAAAATACTGATTAAGGGGTTTGATATACCTGCTTCCACAAAATATTAATTGAGGCCTACAATATATCTGCTTCCACTAAATGCTGATTAAGGGGTTTGATATAATTGCTTCCACAAAATACTGATTAAGGGTTTTGATATACCTGCTTCCACAAAATAGTGATTGACGCCTACAATATACCTGCTTCCACAAAATACTGATTAAGGGGTTTGATATACCTGCTTTCACAAAATATTGCTTGAGGGCTGCAATATACCTACTTCCAAAAAATACTCATTAAGTGGTTTGATATACCTACTTCTACCAGATACTAATTGAGGGTTACGATATACTTGCTTCCACAAAATACTAATTAAGGGGTTTTATATACCTGCTTCCACAAAATACTGATTGAGGGCTACGATATACCTGCTTCCACAAAATACTGATTAACGAGTTTTATACTCCCGTTTCCAAAAAATATTAATTGAGGCCTACGATATACCTGCTTCCTCAAATTACTGATTAAGGGATTGATATACAGATGTGGCAAGGTAAGCACTCAAACTCTTCACTTAAATTTCTTAAATCATCGTGTTATCTTGAAACAAAAGCAATTGAAAAACAATTAAATGTGTTTGCTTAGTTTAAATAACACATCTCAGAAACCTCAGAAAGCATTTGTGTTACCTCTACTAAATCGGTACCTGCTTCCACCAAATATTGATTGAGGCCTACGAGATAACTGCTCCCACAAAATACTAATTAAGGCATTTGACATACCTGTTTTCACCAAATATTAATTGAGCGCTCTGATATACCTGCTTCCACAATAGACTGATTAAGAGGATTAATATACCTACTTCCACCAAATATTGATTGAGGCCTATGATATAACTGCTTCCACAAAATACTGATTGAGGGGTTTAATATACCTGCTACCACAAAATACTGATTGAGGGCTACGATATACCTGCTTCCAGAAATTACTAATTAGGGAGTTTTATATACCTATTTCCCAAAAATATTGATTGAGGCCTACGATATACCTGCTTCCTCAAAATACTGATTAATGGGATTGATATGCAGATGTAGCAGTGTTAGCACTCAAACTCTTAACTCAAATTTCTGTGTTATCTTGATACAAAAGCCATTGAAAAACAATTGAAGGTGTTTGCTTAGTTTAGATAACACATCTCAGAAACCTCAGAAAGCATGAGTGTTAACTCTACTACATCGGTACCTGCTTCCACCAAATATTAATAAAGGGGTTTGATATACCTGTTTCCACAAATAAATGATTCAGGCCTACAATATATCTGCTTCCACAAAATTCTGATTAAGGGGTTTAATATACCTACTTCCATAAAATACTGGTTAAGGGGCTTATTATAACTGCTTCCGCAAAATTCTGATTGAGGGATACGATATACCTGCTTCAACAAAAAATGTATTATGGGGTTTGATAAACCTGCTTCCACCAAATATTGATTGAGGCCTAATATATACCTGCTTCCACAAAATACTGATTAAGGGGTTTGATATAGCTGATTTCCCAAAATACTGATTAAGGGGTTTGATATACCAGATTTCCCATCATACTGATTAAGTGCTACGAAATACCTGCTTCCACAAAATACTGATTAAATGCTTTGATACACCTGCTTACACAAAACAATGATTGAGCGGTTTGATAAACCTGCTTTCACAAAATACTGATTGAGGGCTACGATATACCTGCTTCCACAAAATATTGATTATGGGGTTTGATATACTTGCTTCCACAAAATAATGATGGAGGGGTTTGATATACATGCTACCACAAAATACTGATTGAGTGCTACGATATACCTGCTTCCACAAAATACTGATTAGGGGTTTGATAAACCTGTTTCCACCAAATATTAATTGAGACCTATAATATACCTGCTTCAACAAACTACTGATTAAGGGGTTTGATATACCTACTTCCACAAAATACTGATTGAGGGGTTTTATATAACTGCTTCCACAAAATTTTGATTGAGGGGTTTGATAAACCTGCTTTTATTAGGGATGAGCGAACCCGAACTGTATAGTTCGGGTTCGTACCGAATTTTGGGGTGTCCGTGACACGGACCCGAACCCGAACATTTTCGTAAAAGTCCGGGTTCGGGTTCGGTGTTCGGTGCTTTCTTGGCGCTTTTTGAAAGGCTGCAAAGCAGCCAATCAACAAGCGTCATACTACTTGCCCCAAGAGGCCATCACAGCCTTGCCTACTATTGGCATGGCTGTGATTGGCCAGTGCAGCATGTGACCCAGCCTCTATATAAGCTTGGGTCACGTAGCGCTGCACGTCACTCTGCTGATTCAAGCATAGGGAGAGGTTGCTGCTGCGACGTTAGGGCGAGATTAGGCAGATTAACTCCCCCAAAAGACTTAATTCAGTGATCGATCTCCAGCTGTGGATCATTGAAGTGCTAATATCGACTTGCTCACTTTTTTGAGGCTGCCCAGAGCGTTTTTAGATCACTTTTTTTCTAGGGTGATCGGCGGCCATTTTGTGACTAGTGGTGCGCAAGCACAAGCTATCACCAAGTGTATTTAACCATCAATAGTGTGGTTATTTTGTGCTATATCCTACATCAGCTGCAGGCTGAGCCTGTGTCACCGAAGTGCATTTAACCATCAACAGTCTGGTTATTTTTTGGCCATATACTACATCAGCTGCAGGCTGAGCCTGTGTCACCGAAGTGCATTTAACCATCGACAGTCTGATTATTTTTTGGCCATATACTACATCTGGTGCAGGCTGAGCCTGTGTCACCCAAGTGCATTTAACCATCAACAGTGTGGTTATTTTTTGGCCATATATTACATCAGGGGCAAGTTGAGCCTGTCACCCAGCGCCTAAAAAATAGACCTGACATTTCTATTCAACCAAATCTGTACTGTTTTAGCTGGTCAAGTTATTTGTAGTGACCGTAAAAGCACACTTTTTTTTCTGGGTTGAAAAACCATTCCCAAATTTGCCATTCTCAAAATAACTAGTTTCTGGTATTTGAGGCCTACTTGAAATCTATCCCCAAAAAAATATCTTACATTGAAGCTAGTGATAGTGTCATTCAGAAAAACCTAAGACACACGCTAGCGTGCAGATAGAAGTTTGATTCTGTGATTAAACCTATACCTGTCACACAGCGCAAAAAAAAACAGGCCTCACATCTCTATTTAACCAAATCTGTACTGTTTTAGCTGGTCAAGTTATTTGTAGTGACCGTATGAGCACACTTTTTTTTCTGGGTTGAAAAACCATTCCCAAATTTGCCATTCTCAAAATAACTAGTTTCTGGTATTTGAGGCCTACTTGAAATCTATCCCAAAAAGAATATCTTACATTGAAGCTAGTGATAGTGTCATTCAGAAAAACCTAAGACACACGCTAGCGTGCTGATAGAAATCTGATTCTGTAATTAAACCTATACCTGTCACACAGCGCAAAAAAAAACAGGTCTCACATTTCTATTTAACCAAATCTGTACTGTTTTAGCTGGTCAAGTTATTTGTAGTGACCGTAAAAGCACACTTTTTTTTCTGGGTTGAAAAACCATTCCCAAATTTGCCATTCTCAAAATAACTAGTTTCTGGTATTTGAGGCCTACTTGAAATCTATCCCAAAAAGAATATCTTACATTGAAGCTAGTGATAGTGTCATTCAGAAAAACCTAAGACACACGTTAGCGTGCTGATAGAAATCTGATTCTGTGATTAAACCTATACCTGTCACACAGCGCAAAAAAAAACAGGCCTCACATCTCTATTTAACCAAATCTGTACTGTTTTAGCTGGTCAAGTTATTTGTAGTGACCGTATGAGCACACTTTTTTTTCTGGGTTGAAAAACCATTCCCAAATTTGCCATTCTCAAAATAACTAGTTTCTGGTATTTGAGGCCTACTTGAAATCTATCCCAAAAAGAATATCTTACATTGAAGCTAGTGATAGTGTCGTTCAGAAAAACCTAAGACACACGCTAGCGTGCTGATAGAAATCTGATTCTGTAATTAAACCTATACCTGTCACACAGCGCAAAAAAAAACAGGTCTCACATTTCTATTTAACCAAATCTGTACTGTTTTAGCTGGTCAAGTTATTTGTAGTGACCGTAAAAGCACACTTTTTTTTCTGGGTTGAAAAACCATTCCCAAATTTGCCATTCTCAAAATAACTAGTTTCTGGTATTTGAGGCCTACTTGAAATCTATCCCAAAAAGGATATCTTACATTGAAGGTATTGATAGTGTCATTCAGAAAAACCTAAGACACACGCTACCGTGCAGATAGAAGTCTGATTCTGAGATTAAACCTTAACCTGTCACACAGTGCAAAAAAAAACAGGTCTCACATTTCTATTCAAGCAAATCTGTACTGTTTTAGCTGCCCAAGTTATTTGTAGTGACCGTAAAAGCACACTTTTTTTTCTGGGTTGAAAAACTATTCCCAAATTTGCCATTCTCCAAATAACTAGTTTCTGGTAATTGAGGCCTACTTGAAATCTATCCCAAAAAGGATATCTTACATTGAAGGTATTGATAGTGTCATTCAGAAAAACCTAAGACACACGCTACCGTGCAGATAGAAGTCTGATTCTGAGATTAAACCTTAACCTGTCACACAGTGCAAAAAAAAACAGGTCTCACATTTCTATTCAAGCAAATCTGTACTGTTTTAGCTGCTCAAGTTATTTGTAGTGACCGTAAAAGCACACTTTTTTTTTCTGGGTTGAAAAACTATTCCCAAATTTGCCATTCTCAAAATAACTAGTTTCTGGTATTTGAGGCCTACTTGAAATCTATCCCAAAAAGGATATCTTACATTGAAGGTATTGATAGTGTCATTCAGAAAAACCTAAGACACACGCTACCGTGCAGATAGAAGTCTGATTCTGAGATTAAACCTTAACCTGTCACACAGTGCAAAAAAAACCAGGTCTCACATTTCTATTCAAGCAAATCTGTACTGTTTTAGCTGCTCAAGTTATTTGTAGTGACCGTAAAAGCACACTTTTTTTTTCTGGGTTGAAAAACTATTCCCAAATTTGCCATTCTCAAAATAACTAGTTTCTGGTATTTGAGGCCTACTTGAAATCTATCCCAAAAAGGATATCTTACATTGAAGGTATTGATAGTGTCATTCAGAAAAACCTAAGACACACGCTACCGTGCAGATAGAAGTCTGATTCTGAGATTAAACCTTAACCTGTCACACAGTGCAAAAAAAAACAGGTCTCACATTTCTATTCAAGCAAATCTGTACTGTTTTAGCTGCTCAAGTTATTTGTAGTGACCGTAAAAGCACACTTTTTTTTCTGGGTTGAAAAACTAATCCCAAATTTGCCATTCTCAAAATTGTGGTGAACGGGAACAATGAGGAAAACATCTAATAAGGGACGCGGACGTGGACATGGACATGGTCGTGGTGGTGTTAGTGGACCCTCTGGTGCTGGGAGAGGACGTGGCCGTTCTGCCACAGCCACACGTCCTAGTGTACCAACTACCTCAGGTCCCAGTAGCCGCCAGAATTTACAGGGATATTTGGTGGGGCCCAATGCCGTTCTAAGGATGGTAAGGCCTGAGCAGGTACAGGCATTAGTCAATTGGGTGGCCGACAGTGCATCCAGCACGTTCACATTATCTCCCACCCAGTCTTCTGCAGAAAGCGCACAGATGGAGCATGAAAACCAAGCCCATCAGTCTGTCACATCACCCCCATGCATATCAGGGAAACTGTCTGAGCCTCAAGTTATGCAGCAGTCTCTTATGCTGTTTGAAGACTCTGCTGCCAGGGTTTCCCAAGGGCATCCACCTAGCTCTTCACCAGGGGTGGAAGAGATAGAATGCACTAACGCACAACCACTTATGTTTCCTGATGATGAGGACATGGGAATACCACCTCAGCACGTCTCTGATGATGACGAAACACAGGTGCCAACTGCTGCGTCTTTCTGCAGTGTGCAGACTGAACAGGAGGTCAGGGGTCAAGACTGGGTGGAAGACGATGCAGGGGACGATGAGGTCCTAGACCCCACATGGAATGAAGGTCGTGCCACTGATTTTCACAGTTCGGAGGAAGAGGCAGTGGTGAGACCGAGCCAACAGCGTAGCAAAAGAGGGAGCAGTGGGCAAAATCAGAACACCCGCCACCAAGAGACTCCGCCTGCTACTGACCGCCGCCATCTGGGACCGAGCACCCCAAAGGCAGCTTCAAGGAGTTCCCTGGCATGGCACTTCTTCAAACAATGTGCTGACGACAAGACCCGAGTGGTTTGCACGCTGTGCCATCAGAGCCTGAAGCGAGGCATTAACGTTCTGAACCTTAGCACAACCTGCATGACCAGGCACCTGCATGCAAAGCATGAACTGCAGTGGAGTAAACACCTTAAAAACAAAGAAGTCACTCAGGCTCCCCCTGCTACCTCTTCTGCTGCTGCTGCTGCCTCGGCCTCTTCTGCTGCTGCCGCCGCCTCGGCCTCTTCCTCCGCCTCTGGAGGAACGTTGGCACCTGCCGCCCAGCAAACATGGGATGTACCACCAACACCACCACCTGCGTCACCAAGCATCTCAACCATGTCACACGGCAGCGTTCAGCTCTCCATCTCACAAACATTTGAGAGAAAGCGTAAATTCCCACCTATCCACCCTCGATCCCTGGCCCTGAATGCCAGCATTTCTAAACTACTGGCCTATGAAATGCTGTCATTTAGGCTGGTGGACACACACAGCTTCAAACAGCTCATGTCACTTGCTGTCCCACAGTATGTTGTTCCCAGCCGGCACTACTTCTCCAAGAGAGCCGTGCCTTCCCTGCACAACCAAGTATCCGATAAAATCAAGTGTGCACTGCGCAACGCCATCTGTGGCAAGGTCCACATAACCACAGATACGTGGACCAGTAAGCACGGCCAGGGACGCTATATCTCTCTAAATGCACACTGGGTAAATGTAGTGGCGGCTGGGCCCCAGGCGGAGAGCTGTTTGGCCGCACGTCCTTCCGCCGCCAAGGATCGCAGGGCAACATTCTTTGCCTCCTGTCTCCTCCTCCTCCTACTCAGCTTCCTCCTCCTCTTCTTCCACCTGCTCATCCAGTCAGCCACACACCTTCACCACCAACTTCAGCACAGCACGGGGTAAACGTCAGCAGGCCATTCTGAAACTCATATGTTTGGGGGACAGGCCCCACACCGCACAGGAGTTGTGGCGGGGTATAGAACAACAGACTGACGAGTGGTTGCTGCCGGTGAGCCTCAAGCCCGGCCTGGTGGTGTGCGATAATGGGCGAAATCTCGTTGCAGCTCTGGGACTAGCCGGTTTGACGCACATCCCTTGCCTGGCGCATGTGCTGAATTTGGTGGTGCAGAAGTTCTTTCGCAACTACCCCGACATGTCAGAGCTGCTGCATAAAGTGCCGGCCGTCTATTCGCGCTTCCGGCGTTCACACCCTGCCGCTGCTCGCCTGTCTGCGCTACAGCGTAACTTCGGCCTTCCCGCTCACCGCCTCATATGCGACGTACCCACCAGGTGGAACTCCACCTTGCATATGCTGGACAGACTGTGCGAGCAGCAGCAGGCCATAGTGGAGTTTCAGCTGCAGCACGCACGGGTCAGTCGCACTGCGGATCAGACACACTTCACCACCAATGACTGGGCATCCATGCGAGACCTGTGTGCCCTGTTGCGCTGTTTCGAGTACTCCACCAACATGGCCAGTGGCGATGACGCCGTTATCAGCGTTACAATACCACTTCTATGTCTCCTTGAGAAAACACTTAGGGCGATGATGGAAGAGGAGGTGGCCCAGGAGGAAGAGGAGGAAGAGGGGTCATTTTTAGCACTTTTAGGCCAGTCTCTTCAAAGTGACTCAGAGGGAGGTTTTTTGCAACACCAGAGGCCAGGTACAAATGTGGCCAGACAGGGCCCACTACTGGAGGACGAGGAGGACGAGGATGAGGAGGAGGTGGAGGAGGATGAGGATGAAGCATGTTCACAGCGGGGTGGCACCCAAAGCAGCTCGGGCCCATCACTGGTGCGTGGCTGGGGGGAAACACAGGACCATGACGATACGCCTCCCACAGAGGACAGCTTGTCCTTACCTCTGGGCAGCCTGGCACACATGAGCGACTACATGCTGCAGTGCCTGCGCAACGACAGCAGAGTTGCCCACATTTTAACGTGTGCGGAATACTGGGTTGCCACCCTGCTGGATCCCCGGTACAAAGACAATGTGCCCACCTTACTTCCTACAAGGGAGCGTGATAGGAAGATGCGCGAGTACAAGCGCACGTTGGTAGACGCGCTACTGAGAGCATTCCCAAATGTCACAGGGGAACCAGTGGAAGCCCAAGGCGAAGGCAGGGGAGGAGCAAGAGGTCGCCAACGCAGCTGTGTCACGGCCAGCTCCTCTGAGGGCAGGGTTAGCATGGCAGAGATGTGGAAAAGTTTTGTCACCACGCCACAGCTAACTGCACCACCACCTGATACGGAACGTGTTAGCAGGAGGCAACATTTCACTAACATGGTGGAACAGTACCTGTGCACACCCCTCCACGTACTGACTGATGGTTCGGCCCCATTCAACTTCTGGGTCTTCAAATTGTCCACGTGGCCAGAGCTAGCCTTTTATGCCTTGGAGGTGCTGGCCTGTCCGGCGGCCAGCGTTTTGTCTGAACGTGTATTCAGCACGGCAGGGGGCGTCATTACAGAGAAACGCAGCCGCCTGTCTACAGCCAATGTGGACAAGCTGACGTTCATAAAAATGAACCAGGCATGGATCCCACAGGACCTGTCCATCCCTTGTGCAGATTAGATATTAACTACCTCCCCTTAACAATATATTATTCTACTCCAGGGCACTTCCTCATTCAATACTATTTTTAATTTCATTTTACCATTATATTGCGGGGCAACCTAAAGTTGAATGAACCTCTCCTCTGCCTGGGTGCCTGGGCCTAAATGTGTGACAGTGGCCTGTTCCAGTGGTGGGTGACGTGAAGCCTGATTCTCTGCTATGACATGAAGACAGATTCTGCGCTGACATAAGGCCAGATTCTCTGTTACGGGACCGCTCTCCTCTGTCTGGGTGCCGGGGCCTAAATGTGTGACAGTGGCCTGTTCCAGTGGTGGGTGATGTGAAGCCTGATTCTCTGCTATGACATGAATACAGATTCTGCACTGACATAAGGCCAGATTCTCTGTTACGGGACCTCTCTCCTCTGCCTGGGCCTAAATGTGTGACAGTGGCCTGTTCCAGTGGTGGGTGACGTGAAGCCTGATTCTCTGCTATGACATGAAGACAGATTCTGCGCTGACATAAGGCCAGATTCTCTGTTACGGGACCTCTCTCTTCTGCCTGGGTGCCTGGGCCTAAATGTGTAACAGTGGCCTGTTCCAGTGGTGGGTGACGTGAAGCCTGATTCTCTGCTATGACATGAAGACAGATTCTGCGCTGACATAAGGCCAGATTCTCTGTTACGGGACCGCTCTCCTCTGTCTGGGTGCCGGGGCCTAAATGTGTGACAGTGGCCTGTTCCAGTGGTGGGTGACGTGAAGCCTGATTCTCTGCTATGACATGAATACAGATTCTGCGCTGACATAAGGCCAGATTCTCTGTTACGGGACCTCTCTCCTCTGCCTGGGTGCCTGGGCCTAAATGTGTGACAGTGGCCTGTTCCAGTGGTGGGTGACGTGAAGCCTGATTCTCTGCTATGACATGAAGACAGATTCTGCGCTGACATAAGGCCAGATTCTCTGTTACGGGACCGCTCTCCTCTGTCTGGGTGCCGGGGCCTAAATGTTTGACAGTGGCCTGTTCCAGTGGTGGGTGACGTGAAGCCTGATTCTCTGCTATGACATGAAAACAGATTCTGTGCTGACATCAGGCCAGATTCTCTGTTACGGGACCTCTCTCCTCTGCCTGGGTGCCGGGCCTAAATGTGTGAGGGTGGCCTGTTCCAGTGGTGGGTGACGTGAAGCCTGATTCTCTGCTATGACATGAAGACTGATTCTGCGCTGACATGAAGCCAGATTCTCTGCTATGGCATAAAGAGACTGATTCTCTGCTGACATGAAGCCAGATTCTTTGCTATGGCATGAAGAGACTGATTCTCTGCTGACGTGAAGCCAGATTCTCTGCTATGGGACCTCAGTCCAATTGATATTGGTTCATTTTTATGTTTTTAATTTTTATTTTAATTCATTTACCTATCCACATTTGTTTGCAGGGGATTTACCTACATGTTGCTGCCTTTTGCAGCCCTCTTGCTCTTTCCTGGGCTGTTTTACAGCCTTTTTAGTGCCCAAAAGTTCGGGTCCCCATTGACTTCAATGGGGTTCGGGTTCGGGACGAAGTTCGGATCGGGTTCGGATCCCGAACCCGAACATTTCCGGGAAGTTCGGCCGAACTTCTCGAAACCGAACATCCAGGTGTTCGCTCAACTCTAGCTTTTACCAAATAATGATTGAGGCCTATGATATACCTGCTTCCACAAACTACTGATTAAGGGGTTCAATATACCTACTTCCATAAAATACTGGTTAAGGGGCTTAATATAACTGCTTCTGAAAAATTCTGATTGAGGGATACGATATACCTGCTTCCACAAAAAATTGATTACTGGGTTTGATAAACCTGCTTCCACCAAATATTGATTTAGGCCTAAGATATACCTGCTTCCACAAAATACTGATTAAGGGGTTTGATATAGCTGATTTCCCAAAATACTGATTAAGGGGTTTGATATACCAGATTTCACAACATACTGATTAAGGGCTACGAAATACCTGCTTCAATAAAATACTGATTAAAGGCTTTGATATACCTGCTTACACAAAATAATGATTGAGGGGTTGGATATACCTGCTTCCACAAAATACTGATTAAGTGGTTTGATATACCTGCTTCAACAAAATACTGATTGAGGGGTTTGATATTCCTGCTTTCACAAAATACTGATTGAGTGCTACGATATACCTGCTTCCACAAAATATTGATTAAGGGGTTTGATATACTTGCTTCCACAAAATAATGATTGAGTGGTTTGATATACATGCTACCACAAAATACTGATTGAGTGCTACGATATACCTGCTTCCACAAATTACTGATGTAACGGTCGCGTACACACACACAAGGGGGAGGGAAGTGACCACTGCGCTCCACCCTTACCCCTGGCCCTGCCTACTTGCCTCGCGAGTCCTAATGACAGGGGACAACTGGACGGCAATCCCTAACTTGGAATAAGTGCAGGGATGACAGACAGACAAACAACAGGACGTGAACGGACCGAGTCAATACCAGGAAAGCTACAAAGTACAAATGGAGCAAGCAGAGAATTGTCAGGAGAAGCCGGGGTCATAAATATCAGGAGAGACGTGAAGTACCAAAGGAGTCAGCAGAGGAACGTCAGGAGGAGGCCGGGGTCAGAATACCAGGATAGCAGCAAAGTACACAAGGAGCAGGCAGAGGATCGTCAGGAATTCAGAAGGAGGTAAGTACGCCAGGAAAGACCAAATCACAGGTGGAACCTAAATTAACAGGCAACCTGTGGCCATCAGGCTGCCTGTATTTATAGTGGGGAGTGAGGGTCATGTGACGTGGCCAGCATCACATGACCGACAGACCAACCAGTCGAGCACCGAGTGATTAGCTCGGCGCTCAAGGCAGACTAGGAGCAGAAAGCCACCCAGCTAGTAAAGCCACCCTGGGAATGAGGTCAAACACAGATCCTCATTCCCAAAGCTAAGCAACAGGTCTGCGGGTAATGGGCGACCGAGTGCACCTTCGGAACCCCGTTACAGTCCCCCCTTTTACGAGGGGCCGCCGGACCGAAGACTTCAGGCGATGGCTTTTCAGGGTGTTCTAAATGAAATTTTCGAACAAGTCTAGGAGCATGAACCTCCCTGGCAGGTACCCAAGATCTCTCTTCAGGTCCATAGCCCTTCCAGTGAATCAGGTACTGCAAGGAATTACGCACCTTCCTGACATCCACTATTTTAGACACCACATACTCGACAGCATCATTAACAAGAACCGGCGGAGGCGAGGCTTTTGATGGTACTACCGGTTCAAAATATTTTTTTAAGTAGAGACTTATGGAACACATTATGAATGTGGAATGACTCGGGCAGCTCCAACCTAAAAGATACTGGGTTAATCACCTCCGTGATCTTATATGGTCCAATAAAACGAGGAGCAAACTTTTTAGAATCTACCTTAAGAGAGAGATTCTTGGAGGACAACCATACCTTATCCCCAACCTGAAAATTTACCCCCCTTGAACGTCTCCTATCGGCCTTGAGTTTCTGAGAACTTTGAGCCTTTTCTATGTTCGATTGAACCTGGGCCCAAACTGTGCACAATTTAGAGGAGAGCCTATCCGCCTCAGGGTTAGAGGAGGAGACGGATGACCCAGAATGAAAACGGGGATGGAAACCATGGTTACAAAAGAAAGGTGAAACCCCAGCAGAAGAATTGACATGGTTATTCAAAGCAAATTCAGCCAATGGAAGAAATTTCACCCATAATTGCTGGTCATCAGCAACATACGACCTCAAGAATTGTTCGACAGACTGATTAAGGCATTCAGTCTGCCCATTATTCTCAGAGTGGTAGGCAGAGGAAAAAGACAATGAAATTTTACATTTTTGACAGAAGGCCCTCCAGAATTTGGACACAAACTGCACACCCCTGTCAGAAACAATATTTTCCGGGATACCATGCAATCTAACAATTTCTTTCACAAAAATAGACGCCAGGGTTTTGGCATTCGGGAGTTTAGACAGGGGAATGAAATGGACCATCTTGCTAAACCTATCGACCACTACCCAAACTACAGTCTTACCCTCCGCCGGCGGTAGGTCAGTTATAAAGTCCATCGAGATATGGGACCAGGGTCTGCTGGGAATGGGTAGGGGTCGTAGGTTACCAGCAGGGCGAGTCCTAGGTGTCTTGGACCTGGCACAAACCTCACAGGCTGACACGTAGGACTTGACATCCCTAGTTAGAGTGGGCCACCAATAAGATCTAGAAACCAGATCCTTAGTGCCCTCAACACCCGGAAGTCCACAAAAGGCAGAATCGTGACACTCACCCAACAGCTGGAGACGAAACTGTACGGGAACAAACAACTTATCTGTTGGGGTGGATACCGGTGCCAGATGTTGTTCAGACCTAATGCGCTAATAAGATTTTTGCTGGTAGGATGGATTCAGGTGGTACCCCAGTAGGTTGAAAAGCCTGGAAGCTCCGATATAATGCGTCCGCCTTCACATTTTTACTTCCCGGCCTGAACGTGATGGAAAAATCAAAACGAGTAAAAAACAGAGCCCATCTGGCTTGACCGGGATTCAACCTCTTAGCAGACTCGAGAAACATAAGGTTTTTATGGTCAGTTACAACAGTTACACAATGCCTTGCCCCCTCCAGAAAATGCCTCCACTCCTCAAATGCACATTTAATGGCCAGCAGCTCCCTATTCCCTATGTCGTAGTTTCTCTCCGTAAGAGAGAATTTCCTGGAGAAGAAGGCAGATGGTCTCAGATTAGTGAGGCTAGCCGGACCTTGTGAAAGGACTGCTCCTGCGCCGTCCTCGGACGCATCCACCTCCACAATAAAAGGTTTCTCCTGATCAGGCTGGATCAGAATGGGAGCGCTACTGAATGCCTTTTTTAATTTTTCAAATAAAGAAATGGCCTCAGTAGACCAATTCTCCAAATCCGCCCCTTTCTTAGTAAGGTCGGTCAACGGTTTAGCAATTACGGAAAAATTCATAATAAATTTACGATCGTAATTGGCGAAACCTAAGAACCGTTGTAAGGCCTTTAAGGATGAAGGTCTTACCCATTCCTTAATTGCTAGTACCTTACCAGGATCCATCTTGAAGGCGTGAGGAGTCAGAACATGCCCTAGAAACAGAATCTCTTGTATACCAAAGACACATTACTCTTGTTTAGCGGATAGCTGATTCTCCCTCAACACCTCTAATACTTGTTTAACATGAGACACATGGGATTCGAAGTCAGGAGAGAATATCAAAATGTCGTCAAGATAGACAATAACAAATTTACCTAAGAACTCCCTAAGAATGTCATTCATGAAGTTTTGGAACACAGCTGGGGCATTGCTGAGTCCAAAAAGCATCACCTGATATTCAAAGTGTCCTACCGGAGTATTGAACGCCGTCGTCCATTCGTCTCCCTCCTTGATTCGAATTAGATTGTATGCCCCTTTCAGGTCAATTTTGGAAAACCAGGTTGCCCCCAGAACCTGGTTAAATAAATCTGGAATCAATGGGAGGGAGTATCTATTCTGGACAGTGATTTTATTTAATCTTCGGTAATCAATACATGGCCTAAGACCACTATCTTTTTGCTTAACGAAGAAAAACCCCGCCCCCATAGGAGAGACAGAAGGTCTAATATGCCCTTTACCAAGGCTCTCCTTAATATAATCTCCCATGGCCTTGCGTTCGGGCATATAAAGATTATAAATTTGTCCTTTAGGAAACTTGGCCCCCTCTACTAGCTCTATGGTACAATCATAAGGTCTATGGGGGGGTAGAACCTCCGGGGTTGGTGATGAGAATACATCAGAATATTCTTTAACAACAGTGGGTAAAATATGAGACTTTACTGAGACCCCAGCCTGTACCACGGACAAGCACGAGTCACACTTAGGCCCCCATCTCACCAACTCCCCATTGGACCAATCTATAGTGGGGTTATGTAGTCAGAGCCAAGACAACCCTAGTACCACCTCAGCCGGTAGGTTCTCCAGGACTAGAAGCGAACATCTCTCTGAGTGGCACACACCCACGGTTAGAGAAATCTCCGAGGTACATAAGCTCACCGTACCACCAATAAGAGGAGTAGCATCAATAGCCATGACATGGATAGGAGTTGGTAAGGCAAACATAGGAATACCCAATCTTACAGCATATTCAGAGTCAATAAAGCTAGCCGCTGAGCCAGAATCAATAAAGGCCTTACCCGGCCATTTATCTACTCCCAGAGAAATCGTAATGGGTACCGAAAGCTTACATTTAGAAAATTCAGGGTGTACCTGGTCTTTAGGTTGCCTTGCCTTAGGAGACTTGACAGAGAGGACCTTCTTAGGACACTGGTTGATCCAATGGTCAGGATCTCCACAGTAAAAGCATTATCCACGTCTGCGGCGAAGATTCCCTCGGGTCATGCCAACCTGCATGGGTTCCTCGGTGGAGACCTCAGCATTGTCTCTGGGATAGGCCTCTGGCTGGACCACCATCTGGGAAGAGAACTGTTGTACCTGTCGTCTCTCTCTAACCCGTAGGTCAAGTCGGACAACAAGTGTCATCATCTCCTCTAAGGTCTCTGGAAGTTGATAACTGACCAGAAGATCCTTTAATTTATCAGACAGACCTGACCTGAACTGACTCTTCAGGGCTGGTTCGTTCCATCCTGAGGGGACACACCACCTTCTGAATTGGGTGCAATAATCCTCCGCTGGTAAATTGCCCTGAACCAGTGCCTTTAGAGCCGTCTCGGCTACTAGAGCCCTGTCTGGTTCATCATAGAGGGTACCCAGGGCATGTTAGTCTGTAACGGTCGCGTACACACACACAGGGGGGAGGGAAGTGACCACTGCGCTCCACCCTTACCCCTGGCCCTGCCTACTTGCCTCGCGAGTCCTAATGACAGGGGACAACTGGACGGCAATCCCTAACTTGGAATAAGTGCAGGGATGACAGACAGACAAACAACAGGACGTGAACGGACCGAGTCAATACCAGGAAAGCTACAAAGTACAAATGGAGCAAGCAGAGAATTGTCAGGAGAAGCCGGGGTCATAAATACCAGGAGAGACGTGAAGTACCAAAGGAGTCAGCAGAGGAACGTCAGGAGGAGGCCGGGGTCAGAATACCAGGATAGCAGCAAAGTACACAAGGAGCAGGCAGAGGATCGTCAGGAATTCAGCAGGAGCTAAGTACGCCAGGAAAGACCAAATCACAGGTGGAACCTAAATTAACAGGCAACCTGTGGCCATCAGGCTGTCTGTATTTATAGTGGGGAGTGAGGGTCATGTGACGTGGCCAGCATCACATGACCGACAGACCAACCAGTCGAGCACCGAGTGATCAGCTCGGCGCTCAAGGCAGACTAGGAGCAGGGAGCCACCCAGCTAGTAAAGCCGCCCTTGGAATGAGGTCAAACACAGATCCTCATTCCCAAAGCTAAGCAACAGGTCTGCGGGTAATGGGGGACCGAGTGCACCTTCGGAACCCCGTTACAATAACACCTTTTCCCACATGCTTTTGGGAGACTTCAGATGTGTTTTTGCAAAATGTAGCCTGGCTTGGATGTTTTTCTTCGTAAGAAAAGGCTTTCGTCTTGCCACTCTACCCCATAGCCCAGACATATGAAGAATACGGGAGATTGTTATCACAAGTACCACACAGCCAGTACTTGCCAGATATTCCAGCAGCTCCTTTAATGTTGCTGCAGGCCTCTTGGTAGCCTACCAGACTAGTTTTCTTCTCGTCTTCTTATCAATTTTGGAGGGATGTCCAGTTCTTGGTAATGTCACTGTTGTGCCATATTATCTCCACTTGATGATGACTGGCTTCACTGTGTTCCATGGTATATCTAATGCCTTGGAAATTCATTTGTACCCTTCTCCTGACTGATACCTTTTAACAATGAGATACCTCTGATGCTTTGGAAGCTCTTTGTGGACCATGGCTTTTGCTGTGGGATGTGACTAAGAAAATTTCAGGAAAGACCAACTGGAGCAGCTGAACTTTATTTGGGGTTATTTAATCAGAGGCACTTTAAATGATGGCAGGTGTATCCTGACTCCTATTTAACATGATTTTGAATGTGATTGCTTAATTCTGAACACAGCTACATCCCCAGTTATAAGAGGGTGTGCACACTTATGCAACCACATTATTTTTTTTTGTTTGTTTTCTTCCCTCCACCTAAAAGATTTCAGTTTGTTTTTCAATTGAGTGGTACAGTTTATAGGTCACATTAAAGGTGGAAAAAGTTCTGAAATGATTTATCTTTGTTTCATTGTTTTACAGCACGGAAACCTGACATTTTAACAGGGGTGTGTAGACTTATAATATATCCACTGTATATTATTGGAATTTAACACCTCTGGGGGGCAACCAACTGGATATCACACCAGTAGAAATGATTTGTTCCAATAGCGTTTGTCACTCTGTGTAGCTGCGGTAAAGCATCAAAACCACAAACAAATGCTGCACTACCCAAATGCACTGCATAGAAAGTTTATTATTGGTATATAACACCCCTGCTTTTATCAGTTTTTTGGGGAGGCACCCAACTGGTATATCTCACCAGTTGAAATTATTTGTTCCAATAGTGTTTGTCACTCTGTGTAGCTGCGGTAAAGCAGCAAAACCGCAAACAATTTCTGCACTACTTAAATGCACTATAAAGAAAGTATATTATTGGTATATAACACCCCTACTTCAATCAGTTTTTTTGGGGGGGCAACAGTATATCACACCAGTAGAAATTATTTGTTCAAATAGCGTTTGTCACTCTCTGTAGCTGAGGTAAAGCAGCAAAACCGCAAACAAATGCTGCACTACCCAAATGCGCTATATATAAAGTATATTATTGGTATATCAGACCTCTGCTTCAATCTGTTTTTTTGGGGGGCAACTGGTATATCACACCAGTAGAAATTATTTGTTCCAATAGCATTTGTCACTCTGTGTAGCTGCAGTATTGCAGCAGAACCGCACACAACTGCTGCACAATACAAATGCACTATAATATACTTTCTATGTTAGAAAGTATATTATAAGTATATTACACCCCTCAGTGAGTCACACCTATCGATAGCACACCTATACTAGTCCTTAAAAGTACAGTGTCCCTATTAGCTAGCGTTTGTTGTCCCTAACAGTCTGTTCCTGCTCCACACATCAACCTCTCCCTACACTGGCAAAAGACTGAATGTAAAATGGCGGCCAGATCGGGTTTATTTAAAGGTAGGGGGTATGTCCATGTGCTGAAACGTCTCAATTGGCTGTCCTGTACCACCTGATGGATGTGTCATGGGTCAAAGTTCTTCACAATGTAAAATGATAAAGCGCCGGCGGAGATCGTCATATGTTCGCCCGTTCGACGAACGAGCAAAGTTCGCAGCAAAACGACCGCCGAGCGAACCACAAGGCCATCTCTACCTGCTTCCACAAAATAATGATTGAGGCCTGCGATATACCTGTTTAGACAAAATACTGATTAAGGGGTTTAATATACCTGTTTCCACCAAATATGGATTGAGGCCTGCGATATACCTGCTTCAACAAAATATTGATTAAGGGTTTTGATATGCCTGCTTCCACAAAATATTAATTGAGGGCTACGATATACCTGCTTCCACCAGTTATTGTTGAGGAGTACAATATACCTGCTTCCACAAAATACTGATTAATAGGTTATATATCCCTGTTTCCACCAAATATTGATTGAGGCCTACGATATACCACAAAATACTGATTATAGATTTGATATACCTGCTTCCACCTAATAATGATTGAGGCCTACGATATACCTGCTCCCATAAAAAAAAGATTAAGGGGTTTGATATACCTGTTTCAACCAAATATTGATTGAGGGCTACAATATACCTGCTTTCCCAAAATACTGATTAAGGGGATTGACATACCTGTTTCCACCAAATATTGATTGAGGCCTACGATATATCTGCTTCCAAAAAATATTGATTAAGTGGTTTGATATAACTGCTTCCACAACATACTGATTAAAGGGATTGATATACCAACTTCCACCAAATATTGATTGAGGCCTACGAGATACCTGCTTCCACAAAATATTGATTAAGGGGTTTGATACACCTAATTCCACCAAATATTGATTGAGGGCTCCGATATACCTTCTTCCACAAAATATTGACTATGGGAATTGATATGCCTACGTTCACCAAATTTTGATTGAGGACTATACCCGCTTCCGCAAAATACTGATTAGGGGTTTTAATATACCTGATTTTACAAAATACTGACTGAGGGTTACGATATAACTGCTTCCAAAAAATACTGATTAACCCCTTAAGATTCCATGACGTGCATGTACGTCATTTCTCTCCGGACTTTAAAGACCAGTGACGTACATGTACTTCATGTGATCGGGCGGGTGCAGCAGCTGCGCCCGCCTGATCAGAGGCAGGGGTCCTGCAGTCACTGATATTTGGACCCCTGCTATATGCGTCGGCATCGGTGAAATTGCAGATGCCAGCGCATTAACCCTTGATGTGCCGCGGTCACGTGTGATGTCGGGAGGGGATCGAAGCCAATGCATTCCAATACAGAAGTACTGGAATGAATTGTAAAGGGGTTTACACCCCCAAAAGGTGAAGTCCCAAAGTGGGACAAAAAAGAAAGTGAAAAAAAAGTTGAATTTTTTTTTCCCCCATAAAAAAACGGCATTTTCCCCAAATAAAGTTAAAAAAGATTGTCAAGAATAGGGAAACAAAGAAAAGTATACATATTAGGTATCTCCGTGTCCGTATTGACCTGCTCTATAAACATATCACATGACCTAACCCCTCAGATGAACACCATCAAAAAAATTAAATAAAACCTGTGCTAAACAAACAATATTTTTGTAACCTTACATCACTAAGCCATCAAAAAGGCATATGCCCGCCAAAATAGTACCAATCAAACCGACAACTCATCCCGCAAAAAATGAGCCCCTTTCTAAGACAATCGCTCAAAATAATAAAAAAAACTATGGCTTAGAAGATGGAGACACTAAACATTTTTTTTTTTTTAAATATGCTGTTATTGTGTAAAACTTAAGTAAATAAAAAAAGTATACATATTAGGTATTGCCGCGTCCTTAAGAACCTGCTCTAAAAAATTATTACATGAGCTAATCCCTCAGATGAACACCGTAAAAAAAAAAAAAAAAATTGTGAAAAAACACAATTTTTTGTCACCCTACATCACAAAAAGTGTAATAGCAAGCAATCAAAAAGTCATACACACCCCAAAATAGTGGCAATCAAACCGTCAACTCATCCCGCAAAAATCATACCCCACCTAATATAATCGCCCAAAAACTGAAAAAAAACTAAAACATGATTTTTTTTTGTTTCAAAAATGATATTATTGTGTAGAACTTAAATAAATGAAAAAAAGTATACATATTAGGTATTGCCATGTCTGAAAATACAGGCTCTATAAAAATACCTTATGACCTAACCCCTAAAGTGAAAACGGTAAAAAAAAAAAAAAAAAACGGTAAAAAAAAAGCCATTTTGTTTCACTTTACATTACAAAAAGTGTTATAGCAAGCGATCAAAAATTCATACACACCCCAAAATAGTGCCAATCAAAATCGTCATCTCATTCAGCATATATTATACCCTAACTAAATGAATCACCCAAAAACTTAAAAAAACTATAGCTCTCAGACAATGGAGAATATTGGGCAGACTAGATGGGCCAAATGGTTCTTATCTGCCGACACATTCTATGTTTCTATGTTTCTAAAACATGATTTTTTTTGTTTCAAAAATGAAATCATTGTGTAAAACTTACATAAATTTAAAAAAGTAGACCTATTAGGTATTGCTGCGTCTGTAATAACCTGCTCTATAAAAATATTACATGACCTAACCCCTTTATAAAAAATAAAAATAAAAACGGTGTGAAAAATGCAAGTTTTTGGCACCTTACATCACAAAAAGTGTAATAGCAAGCGATCAAAAACTCATATGCACCCTATAATAGTACTAATCCAACCATCATCTCATCCCGAAAAAAATGAGCCGCAACACAAGACAGTCATCAAAAAATAAATCAAACTATGGCTTTCAGCATGTGGAGACACAAAAATTATTTTTTTCTAAAATGCTTTGTTATGTAAAACTGAAACAAACAAATAAAAAAAGTTGTCATATTTGGTATTGTCGCATCCGTAACAACCTGCTCTATATAAATACCATATGATCTAACCTGTCAGATGAATTTAGCAAATAACAAAATATTAAAACGGTGCCAAAACAGCTATTTCTTGTTACCTTGCCTCACAAAAAGTGTAATATAGAGCAACCAAAAATCATATGTACCCTAAAATAGTACCAACAAAACTTCCACCTTTTCCCGTAGTTTCCAAAATGGGGTCACTTTTTTGGAGTTTCTACTCTAGGGGTGTATTAGGGGGGCTTCAAATGGGACATGGTGTCAAAAAAACAGTCCATCAAAATCTGCCTTCCAAAACCTGTAAGACGTTCCTTTCCTTCTGCCCATTGCCATGTGCCCGTACAGCATTTTACGACCACATATGGGATGTTTCTGTAAACTACAGAATCTGGGCCATAAATATTGAGTTTTGCTTGGCTGTTAACCCTTGCTTTGTAACTGGAAAAAATGGATTCAAATGGAAAATCTGCCAAAAAAGTTACATTTTATCTCCATTTTCCATTAATTCTTGTGTAAAATCAGTTTTAAATACCTTGAGGGGTGTAGTTTGTAAAATAGGGTCATTTTGGGTGGTTTCCATTATGTAAGCCTTACAAAGTGACTTCAGACCTGAACTGATCTTGAAAAAGTGGGTTTTAGAAATTTTATGAAAAATTTCACGATTTGCTTCTAAACTTCTAAGCCTTCTAACGTCCCCAAAAAAAAATATGGCATTTACAAAATGATCCAAACATGAAATAGACATATGGGGAATGTAAAGTAATAACACATTTTGGAGGTATTACTATGTATTATAAAAGGAGAATTAGAAATTTGGAAATTTGCTAATTTTTCCAAATTTTTGGTAAATTTTGCATTTTTTTATCAATAAAAATTATTTTTTTTTACTCAATTTTATCACTGTCATGAAGAAAAATATGTGAAGAGAAAACAATGTCAGAATGGCCTGGATGAGTAAAAGCGTTTTAAAGTTATCACCACATAAAGTGACACATGTCAGATTTGCAAAAAATGGCCTGGTACTTAAGGTGAAAAATGGCAGGGTCCTGAAGGGCTTTAGGGGTTCGATATACCTGTTTCCACCAAATATTGATTGAGGGATACGATATACCTCCTTCCACAAAATACTGATTAAGACCATTAATATACCTGCTTTAACAAAATACTGATTAAGGTTTACAATATACCTGCTTCCACAAAATACTAATTTAGGGGTTCGATATACCTGTTTCCACCAAATATTGATTGAGGCCTATGATATACCTGCTTCCACAAAATTCTGCTTAAGGGGTTTGAGATACATTTTTCTACCAAGTATTGATTAAGGCCTACAATATACCTGCTTCCACAAAATACTGATTAAGGGGTTTGATATACCTGCTTCCAACAAATATTCATTGAGGGGATTGATATACCTACTTCCACCAAATATTGATTGAGGCCTGCGATATACCTGCTTCCACAAAATAAAGATTAAGGTGTGTGATATATACCTGTTTCCACCAAATATTGATTGAGGCCTGCAATATATCTGCTTCCTCAAAATACTGATTGAGGGGTATTATATGCCTGCTTCCAACAAAATACTGATTGAAGTCTGCGATATACCTGCTTCCACAAAATACTAATTAAGGGGTTTGATATATCTGTTTCCACCAAATATTGATTGAGGGCTACACTATCCCTGCTTCCACAAAATACTGATTAAGGGGTTTGATATACCTGTTTTCACCAAATATTGATTGAGGCCTACAATATATCTGCTTCCAAAAAATACTGATTAAGGGGATTGATATACCTGTTTGCACAAAATATTGAATGAGGCCTATGAGATAACAGGTTCCACAAAATATTAATTATGGGGATTTGATATACCCGATTCCACAAAATAATGATTAAGGCCTATGATATACCTGCTTCCACAAAATATTGATTAAGGGAATTATTATACCTACTTCCACCAAATACTAATTGAGGGCAACGATATACCTGCTTCCGCTAAATACTGATAAAAGGGTTTAATATACTTGTTTTCACCAAATATTGATTGAGGCCTATGATATACCTGCTTCCACAAAATACTGATTAAGTGGTTTGATATACCTGTTTCCACCAAATATTGATTGAGGCCTACAATATATCTGCTTCCACAAAATATTGATTAAGGAGACTGATATTCATGCTTCCACCAAATATTGATTGAGGACTACGAGATACCTGCTTCCACAAAAAATTATTAGGTGTTTTGATATACCTACTTCCACAAAATATTTTTTGAGGCCTGTGATGCTTCTACAAAATACTGATTAAGGGGGTCTTATATGCCTGCTTTCACAAAATACTAATTTAGGGCTGCGAGATACCAGCTTCCACAAAATACTGATTAAGGGGTTTGATATACCTGCTTTCACAAAATATTGATTAAGGGGTTTGATATACCTGCTTCCACCAAATACTGATTAAGGGGTTCGATATATCTGTTTCCAGCAAATATTGAGTGAGGGATATGATATACCTGCTTCAGCAAAATACTGATTAAGAGCATAGATATACCTGCTTCCACAAAATAATGATTAAGGGGTTCAATATACCTCTTTCCACCAAAAATTAATTGAGGGCTACGATATAACTGCTTCGAACATATATTCGTAAGGACTACAATATACCTGCTTCCACAAAATAATAATTAAGGGGTTCAATATACCTCTTTCCACCAAATATTAATTGAGGGCTACGATATACCTGCTTCGAACATAAAGATTAAGGTGTGTGATATATACCTGTTTCCACCAAATATTGATTGAGGCCTGCAATATATCTGCTTCCTCAAAATACTGATTGAGGGGTATTATATGCCTGCTTCCAACAAAATACTGATTGAAGTCTGCGATATACCTGCTTCCACAAAATACTAATTAAGGGGTTTGATATATCTGTTTCCACCAAATATTGATTGAGGGCTACACTATCCCTGCTTCCACAAATTACTGATTAAGGGGTTCGATATACCTGTTTCCACCAAATATTGATTGAGGCCTACGATATACCTGCTTCCACAAAATACTAATTATGGGTTTGATATACCTGCTTCCACAAAATACTGATTAAGTGGTTTGATTTACCTGTTTCCACCAAATATTAATTGAGGTCTATGATATACCTGCTTTCAGAAAATAATTATTAAGGGCATTGATATACTTGCTTCCACAAAATACTGATTGAGGGCTATGATATATCTGCTTCAACAAAATACTGATTAAGGGGTTTGATATACCTGTTTCTACCAAATATTGATTGAGGCCTACAATATACCTGCTTCTACAAAATGCTGATTAAGGGGATTGATATACCTGTTTCCACCAAATATTGATTAAAACCTTTCGAGATAACTTCTTCTACAAAATATTGATTAAGGGCTTTGATATACCTGCTTCCACAAAAAATTAATTGAGGACTACAAAATACCTGCTTCGACCAAATACTGATTGAGGGCTACGATATACGGATGGAGTAGAGTTAACACTCTTGTTTTCTGAGATTTCCAAGGTGTGTCATCTAATCTAAGAAAACACATACAATTGCTTTTCAATGGCTTTTGTCTCAATATAACGCTATGAGTTGAGAAATTTGAGTTAAGAGCTGTAGTGCTAACCCTGCTACATCTGTACCTGCTTTGACAAAATATTGATTAAGGGGTTTGATATACCTTTTTCCACCAAATATTGATTGAGGCCTACGATATATCTGCTTCCACAAAATTTTTATTAAGGTGATTAATATTCCTGCTTCTACCAAATATTTATTTAGGACTACGAGATAACTGCTTACACAAAAAAATGATTAAGGGGTTTGATATACCTGCTTTCCTAAAATATTGTTTGAGGCCTGCGATATATACCTGCTTCTACAAAATACTGATTAAGGGGTTTGATATACCTGTTTCTACCAAATATTGATTAAGGCCTACAATATACCTGCTTCCACAAAATACTGATTATGGTTTTGATATACCCGCTTTCACAAAATATTGATTAAGGGGTTTGATATACCTGATTCCACCAAATAATGACTGAGGCCCACGATATACCAGTTTTCCACAAAATAATTATTAAGTATATTGATATACCTGCTTCCACAAAATACTGATTTAAGGCTACGATATATCTGCTTCAATAAAATACTGATTAAGGGGTTTGATATACCTGTTTTTACCAAATATTGATTGAGGCCTACAATATACCTGCTTCCACAAAATACTGATTATGGGGATTTATATGCCTGCTTCCACCAAATATTGATTTAGGCCTGCAAGATACCTGCCGCCACAAAATTCGGATTAAGGGATTTGATATACCTGCTTTCAGAAAATATTGATTGAGGCCTGCAATATACCTGCTTCCAAAAAAAATCTGATTAAGGGCTTTGATATACTTGTTTCCACCAAATATTAATTGAGGCCTATGATATACCTGCTTCCACAAATACCGCTCTTCTCTAGGGACTTAGGCACAGGGTCTTTTTGAAAATGACAGGCAGAGGAAGCGGCAGGGGTGATAAAAGTTGGGCAGGAGCACCAGGCCGGAGCCAAAGTGGGAAGTTGGAGAAGGCGCGTGTGATAACTTCAAAGGTTGCACCAGAGTTGGTTGAGTGGCTCATTTAGCCTTCCGCTTCTGCACCCTCCTCATCCTCTTTATCTGCACCCTCATCACTCTTTGCTGTGTACACCCCCAAATACACCAACACCAGAACCATAGCCCCTCCAGAATTATTTTCCCATCCATTCCCAGACCTTCTTGACATTGGATGGGGAAGAGGAGGTAGCAACGGCCGCTACCCAGCGGTCTGACGACAGTACCCAGATCAGTTCAAGGAGAGAGGTCTCCGCTGTTGCTGCCTACTCTGATATCTCAAATGTCAGTGGTGGTGAAGGTGACGATGATGTTGTGTTGACGGACGTCACGTGGGTGCCCACAAGAGAGAAAGAGGAGGTGAGCCCAACACTCAATTAGGGATGACCGCCTAAAGAAAGCACTTGGCCTATCATCACCAAGCCCAGTGTGAGAAACGCCGTCAGAACCCACAAAGCCATACTCACGGCATTCCACATCCTGCCTATTCTCCTTCTCCTCCCATTTGTCCTCCACCTTCCACCGTGCCATTGTCACGTTCATCTGGCAGAAGGCAGGCTTCAGTGGCCCAAATGTTAGAGTGTAAAAAGTTGATGACGTTGGATAACCCTCTTGCTCAATGGCTGACCGCTGGCTTGTCGTAAACTGCTAGACTGCCAACTACTGCCATATATACTGGTGGACTCGGAAGCCTTTAGAAAATTTGTGGCTATTGGCACACCGCAATGGAAGGTCCCCGGAAGTAAATATTTCTCCCATAAGGGCATCCCAGAACCATATGGCCACGTTCAGTGGCACGTGAATGTATCTCTGGCACTGTGTTGGTGCCAAGATACATCTGACCACAGATACGTGGTCTAGCAAACACGGGCAGGGAAGGTACATAACTTTTACTGCCCACTGGCTGAACCTTCTTTGGTGTTACCGCCACGGATTGCATGCAGGCCTGCCTCTTCTTCTCCTTCTTCTCCTCCTCCTACTCCATCCTCCGTCTCCTCCTCGGCTGACTCCTCCTTTTCCACTGCTACCTCCTCTTCCGCTGTGCCCCCCAAGATCCCCAGAACCTATTTGACGTGCCAAGTGAGACGTTGCCATGCTGTGCTGTGGCTGTTGTGCCTGGAAGCCAAGAGCCACACTGGTCCTGCTCTCCTTTCAGCTTTGCGGACACAGGCCAATCAGTGGCTAACCCCGCTCAATTTGACAGTTGGTAAAGTGGTGTGCGACAACAGTGTCAATCTGCTGAGCTCGCTGAAACAGGGCAAAATGCCACAAATGCCGTGCATGACACACATCCTGAACTTAGTCATGCAGCGATTCGTTGCCAAATACCCCGGGGTCCAGGACGTCTTGTGGCAGGCCAGGATAATCTCTGGCCATTTTAGAAGATCTTACTCGGCCATGGCTCGCCTTGCTGAAGTTCAGAGGCGACACCACCTGCCCGTCAGACATCTGATTTGTGACAGTCCAACGTGCTGAAACTCCACCTTGTATATGCTTGATAGGCTGCTCCAGTAGCAACGTGCCGTTAAAGACTACCTGTATGAACTCTGCAGCAGGACAGGTTCTGGGGAGCTTAGTTTCTTCTCACAGTATCAGTGGCTGCTCATGCGCGATGCATTCAGACTTCTGCGGCCATTTGATGAGATCACCAAACTGGTCAGTTGCAGCCAGGGTGCCATCGTACCTTATGCCTTCTTTCTGGAGCATGCATTGTGTCGTGTCATTAATAAAGCCGTCGAGGAGCAGGAGCTAGAAGATGAGAAAGTCGCAATGCTGAATGAATTCCCAGGGGGGCTACTCCATCTGAGACAAGTCAGCAGGAGTATGAAGAGGAGTAAGAGGAAAATGGTGGCTGGTGGGAGGAGGAGGAGCAAGAAGATCAGGCTTTAAGTGGGACTTTAAACTTTTCGGAGATCCCTGGTGTTGTCCGTAGCTGGGGGGAGGAGACCGAGGACAACATTCTCCTGGGCGATGAGCAGGAGCCATGGCGCTCCACCACATCCAATTTAGTGCACCGGTGTTTGAAGAGGGACCCCCGTATAAAAAGCATAAAGGACAAGGACCAGTAATGGGTGGCAACATTCTTAGACCCTCGGTACAAACACAAAATGGCGGACATGTTAATAGCATCACAGAGGGCTGTCAGAATGCAGCTTTTCCAGGCCTTGCTGTGAGAGATGCTGCACTTTGGTGGCAGAGGAATTTCCACCCACAGCAAAACAGGTGCAGGTACCAATCCTACCACGCCTGCAAGAAGAGAGCGGTTTGAAGATGTGTTGGTTACTTCAGATAGGAGATCATTCTTGCAGCCAACCTATCAACAGCCTCCCTCCGGATCCAGCCTCAGGAAACGCCTAGACCGACAGGTGTCTAACTCCATCGGTATAACGGCCGATGTTGACGCTCTGAGAAGCGATGAACCCCTGGACTACTGGGTGTGCAGGCTTGACCTTTGGCCAGAGCTGGTAAAATTTGCCATGGAACTCTTGCCTTGCCCCTCATTGAGTGTCCTGTCCGAAACGACGTTCATCGCATCAGTGGGGATCGTGACCGATAAGCACACTCAGCTAGCTCACGACAGTGTGGACTACCTCACATTTCTAAAAATGAATGAGGCATGGATCTCTGAGGAATTCAACACCTGTAACAACCACGTGTAATTGAATTTCCTCATGCCAGCCCACACATATCCGCCACCACCCAGAACATAGAATGGTCCTTGTCTTATTTATATACAGCGGCATAAAAGACCTTTTCTGTCAGGTGAATTTAAAAAATTTTGGGCCTCTAATCCTGTGGCCTCCAGTAAAAGTTTTATCCAGTGACCGCCTAATGTACCTCCAGCCACATGATCAAAAGCTCTTTTCTGACAGGTAAATGCCTAGTTTTTGAGCCCTGTACTGGCCTACAGTAAAATTTTTATCAGGTGACCGTCTAATGTACCTTCAGCCACATCATCACAAGTTATTTTCTGTCAGATGAATGCCTAATTTTTGGGGCCTATACTCCAGTGGCCTACAGTAAAAATTTTCTCCAGTGACTACCTAATGGTTCTCCAGCCACGTAATCACAAGTACTTTTCTGTCAGATGAATGCCTAATTTTTGGGGCCTGTACTGGCCTATAGTAAAATTTTTAGCCAGTGACCACCTAGTGTACCTCCAGCCACATAATCACAAGTTCTTTTCTGTCGGATGAATGCCTAATTTTTGGGGCCTGTACTGGCCTACAGTAAACGTTTTATCCAGTGACCGCCTAATGTACCTCCACCCACATCATCACAAGTTCTTTTCTGTCAGGTGAATGCCTAATTTTTGGGGCCTGTACTAGCCTACAGTAAACTTTTTATCCATTGACCGCCTAATGTACCTTCAGGCACATAATCACAAGTTCTTTTCTGTCAGGTTAATGCCTAATTTTTGGGGCCTATACTCCCGTGGCCTAGAATAAAATTTTTATAGGCTCCAGCAGGGCACATTTTTAAGAGTTTCCCTTTAGGATGCATTAAAATGGCCCCTGATTAAAATACATATTTTTTGTGTGAATTTTTGCCAATTATCCCCCTCCGGTATGTCACTGTCCATGTTGTGGAACTATTTATGCACTTCTAGTAAGTATATGGTGGCTGCAAATATGACCTGAAGGTTTTTCAGGTTCGCCTGCCTTTAAAGTCAATGGGGCCCTCCGCGAACGCGCGTTTCACGAACATTTGATCGTGGACACGCGTACACGAACCTTCCCGGCCGATGTTCGTCCATCACTAACAGCTAGTAATAAGCATTATCAAACTATTGGCACTGATGTCTGATAGTTTAATATGAATTATTAATGTTTAAACACAAGTCCTTTGAACTGTGTGCTGACACTGCACTAGGAATATGGTCTTTAATGGAGGATTTTGTCCATCAGAGGCCTCCATTCACTTACTCTGAGGACTAACAGGGAAACTAGCGTATACGCAGTTCAACCCCAGAAAGACTTAATGGAGGCCACTTATGCATGGGATATCCCATCAGCAGACATGTGTAGCACAGACATGTAGGCTCCCTGAATAATTCATATTAAACTATCGGACATCAGTGCATATAGTTTAATAATCAGTGAAGGCCAGTTCGCAGTGTTCGCCAGCGAACACATGCGGGCTGCCATCTTAACTCACAAGTCTGGCGATGCACAAGTAAGCCCTTACCTGTGCCTGCGCCGCGAGCCGGTCTGAAACAAATGCGGTCACCGGGAGCAGGCAGTTCCGAGAACAGCCCGATGAAGGCCCCCGGCAGCTGTTCTCGGAACTGCCTGCTCCCGGTGACCGCATTTGTTTCAGACCGGCTCACAGCGCAGGCACAGGTAAGTTAAGACTTGTGGGTTAAAATGGCAGCCCACATGTGTTCGCGGGCCAAAACTGCGAACTGGCCATCACTGTTAATAATGCTTATTACTAGCTGCATACATGTGCTGTTACCAGCACATGTATAGCTACTAATATAAACTGGCCAACCCCTTTACTATATTGCAGATTGAAACATGCAGTGGCGTACCTAGTAGTGATGAGCAGCAGGGGCAATATTCGAATTTGTGATATTTCGTGAATATTTTGCAGAATATTCGGCATATATTCATGAATTCAGGATTATAATCTTGATTGCGAAAATTGGCAATGTTATATTTGCGTAATGCGCATAAAATAAAGGCGTGGGTCACTTATGCTACATTTTTCAAGCTGGTATAAGTTTTCTGAGACTGGAGAAAATGGTTGGCACGGCAGAAGATTATAATAGCTTTATATGCAGATAGAGTGCTCCAATATGTTCGCGCTAGCGAATTTTCGGTAATATCTGCTGTCTCTTTCATAACTACAATAAACTTTAGAAAATAGCTGCTGGGGAGGTTCTTATATAGTAAGGGGTAGGCAACTTTTCTATTGGTTGCTAGAGATGTTGTTAAGCTGTGATAAAACCTTCTCATTGGCCAACAAGCTAGAAGAAGGGAGGGATGATCACCTGATCTTTACTGTGTGAAAAAAAAAAAAATATTCTAAATATTTGCAAATTTTCGAAGTGCCGATATTTGCGATAAAAAATTGCTATTCGAATATTCGCGCTCAACACTAGTGCCTAAGGGGGGGCGGGGGGTGCGGTCCACCCCGGATGGAAGCGATCATTGCTGGATCGCTGTCGCCCACATACTGCAGTGGGGCACTGGAGCGCATAGTTCTCTGTCCCGCCGCCGATCACCGAAATAGGCTTCAGGCCTATGCAGTAGTGAAATCACGGCGCAGGCGTGCGTGATGATATAATCACGCGTGCCTGTGCCTGGATGCAGCAGCACAGTGAAGTGTGCCCGCCTTCTTCTTCTAGCAAGCGCCTGGACATAGGTGAGTATTTAGTTTTTTGGTTTTTTGTTTTGTTTTTTATTTTACGTGCCAACTTTGGGGGACATGGGGGGGACACAGGAGGACATGTGGAGAAAATATAATGGTGGGATAATGTGTGGGGGCAAATTATTATGGGAGGGATCACTATGTAGGGGCAAAAATTATGGGAGAAATTACTATGTGGGGGGCAAAGTACTATATGGCGCAATGTGGGGGAAATTACTGTGTGAGGGCAGTGTTATAAAAACTACTGTGTGGTGGCAGTGTAGGGAAAACTACTGTGTGGGGGAAAGTGTGGGAGAAATTACTGAGTTGTGGCAGTGTGGGGGAGACTACTGTGTGGTTGCAGTGTAGGGGAAATTACTGTGGGGGCAGTGTGGGGGATACTATTGTGTTGGGGCAGTGTGGGAGAAATTACAGTATGGGGAAATTACTGTGTGTGTGGCAGTGTGGGGGAAACTACTGTGTGGGGGAAATAACTATATGGGGAAATAACTGTATGGGGCAGTGTGGGAGAAATTACTGTATTGGGCAGTGTGGAAAAAATTTATGTTTGATGGCAGTGTGGGGGAAACTACTGCGTGGGGGCAGTGTGGGGGAAATAACTGTATGGGGAAATTACTGTGTGGGGGCAGAGTGGGAGAAATTAATGTGTGGTGGCAGTGTGAGGGAAACTACTGTGTGGGGTCAGTGTGGGGGAAACTACTGTGTGGGGGCAGTGTGGGGGAAATAACTGTATGGGGAAATTACTGTGGGGGCAGTGTGGGGGATACTATTGTGTTGGGGCAGTGTGGGAGAAATTACAGTATGGGGAAATTACTGTGTGTGGGGCAGTGTGGGGGAAACTACTGTGTGGGGGAAATAACTATATGGGGAAATAACTGTATGGGGCAGTGTGGGAGAAATTACTGTATTGGGCAGTGTGGAAAAAATTAATGTTTGATGGCAGTGTGGGGGAAACTACTGCGTGGGGGCAGTGTGGGGGAAATAACTGTATGGGGAAATTACTGTGTGGGGGCAGAGTGGGAGAAATTAATGTGTGGGGGCAGTGTGAGGGAAACTACTGTGTGGGGTCAGTGTGGGGGAAATTACTGTGTGGGGGCAGTGTGGGGGAAACTACTGTGTGGGGTCAGTGTGGGGGAAATTACTGTGTGGGGGCAGTGTGGGGGAAATAACTATATGGGGAAATTACCATGTGGGGGCAGAGTGGGAGAAATTACTGTGTGGGGGCAGAGTGGGGGAAACTACTGTGCGGGGTTACTGTGGGGGACACTACTGTGTGGGGGTGTAATGACCGGCGTCACGCACAGGGAGCGAAAAGGGAAAGCCCTGCCCAAGGGAGAGGGAAAGGTGGTGACCCCTGACTCACCTTGAGGCTTGCACCTGACTGCCCTGACGTCCCTAGACGGGTTCCTCACCCGTGCGGCGATCACGTGCCTAAACCCTGGCTTTCCCTAAAATGAGCCCTAGATAGTGAACGGGCCGGTGGGATCGCTAGTCCGCACCACTGACACTAAGAGGGAAACACCAGGGAAGAGGACAGACAATACAGACAAACACATTGTCACGGCCAAGGTTCTGGCCGTGACTCCTTGGGAGCCAAATACAGTTGCCCGCGGTTTGGGTTGTTGTTTCAACCGCAGCTTAAGGCTTGATGTAGTTTGCCTCAAGTGCAGTTGCCGCGGACAACAGGTATGTGTGCGGTCCCTTTGGAGTTTGTGTGTCTGTATGTATGCACTTATGTATGTCTGTGTGCACTCTGTCTTATGTTTGGTGTGCACTGACATCTTCCCCTCACTGTGGTTGCCCGTGGCAACGTTTGGTTGTAGTGTGTACATGTGGTGGCAGTGTCCCGGCCTTCGGGCTGACTTCCAGGACACGGTTGCCACCCATGTCTTTGCTTGCGGCAACAGCCACAGTGTGACTTAGGTGTTGGACACTTTCCCTTTAAGTTGATGTCTTCCCTTCCCTGGTGTTGGAAGGGTTAACTTCCTTCCTAGTGTGTGTGTGCACTGGGTGTGTCAGATTGTGGGTGTGGCTGCATGGGCTATAAAGCCTCAGTTAAGACATGATGTCTGAGGGGTAATCCAGCCTTGTTGTAAGCTGGAGGAACTCTCCTGGTCACATTTCCATCTGCCACTGAGGGCCACCCTTGTGGTCATAAATTGTGATACACCATGTTATGTGATGTTCAGTTGATATTTTCCTGTTGTATTTTGGTGCAGCTATGGATCTGGGTTCCTGTGTGTGGTTGTGTGTTTGCTTGGTTCATTGAATGTTGTGTGGACTTCAGCTTGCCTGCACAGGGATCCAGTCAGCAAGGCTGTGGCAGGTAAGTGGAACTTGTTCACATTACCTGCCATATCCATAGGACTGTTTGTGTTCCCCTTTTTCCCAGCAGCTTGGCCAGTGAGACTCCTCTTCCTTCGTGTCCAGAAGGAACAGGTCGTCTTACCCTGCTCCTAGGTGAGGGCCATCTTGAGGGCTAGCAGGGACTTCTAGGTTCCGGAGCATGAGCCCTCCTACCATCAAGGTTGGCTCAGGTAGCTAGGAGTCAGGGTCAGGTTAGGGATGCGTTTAGGAGGTGACCTGCTCCCTAATTCTGTCGTCCTGGTCGAGCAGCGACCATCATCTCTGTACATCGCACGGCTGAGGGTTTTCCCCATCCTCAGCCGTGACACACATACACCCAGGTGGGCGACCACAGCAGACCACAAAGGTCCAACAGGGATCCGGAGGGTAGCGTTCTGAACCAACAACCAGAGAACGCAGCAACACAGCTCCAGAGGGTCAGAATAGATGTCCAGGCAGGAAGCTCTATATCTGGCAACCAGAGAAGTGTGAGAGGGGAATATAAGGAGGTTGGGAATGCTGGACAAGGAACAGCTGAGGAGAAGGAGCTACGGATCCCTGAGTGAGCCAAAAAGGGTTGCAAAGCAAAACCAGAAAGCTACCATAAGGAAACAGCCCTATCTTACATAGAGCGCGCAGCCAACCGCTGCGACTTCCTGACCCCGGGTATAACGGAGTCAGGCCTGGTTCTAGACACCCTCATGACAGGGGGTAGTGTGGGGGAAATTACTAAATGGGGGCAGTGTGGGGGAAATCACTGTGTGTGGGACATTACTATATGGGTCTGTTTTGAGAAAATTACTGTATGGGGCAGTGTGGGGGAAATTACTGTATGGGACAGTATGGGGAAATTACTGCATGGGGGCAGTGTGGGGGAAATTATGGTGGGGCAGTGTGGGGGAAATTACTGTGTGGGGGAATTAATAGGTGGGGTCAGTGGGGGAAATTAATGTGTGGGGGCAGTGAAGGGGACACTACTGCGTGGGGGCAGTGTGGGGGAAATAACTGTATGAGTAAATTACTGTGTGGGGACAGAGTGGGAGAAATTACTGTGTGGGGGCATTGTGGGGGAATAACTCTATGGGGAAATTGCTGCGTGGGGGCACAGTGGGAGATATTACTGTGTGGGGGCATTGTGGGGGAATAACTCTATGGGAAAATTACTGCGTGGGGCAGAGTGGGAGAAATTACTGTGTGGGGGCAGTGTGGGGGAAACTACAGTGTGGGGGAAATTACTGTGTGTGGGCAGTGTGGGGGAAACTATTGTGGGGGTAAATTGCAGCATGGGGGAAATTACTGTATGTGGCAGTGTGGGGGAAATGACTGTGTGGGGGAAATTACTGTATGGGGCTGTTTGGGGGAAATTACTGTATGGGGCAGTGTGGGGAAAATGACTGTGTCTGGGCAGTCTGAGGGAAATTACTGTGTGTGGGAAATTACTGTATGGGGGCAGTGTGGGGGAAATTACTGTGGGGGGGCAGTGTGGGGAAAACTAATGTATGGGGCAGTGTGGTGGAAATTACTGTGTGGGGCAAATTACTTTATAGGGGCAGTGTGGGTCAAATTACTATATGGGGGCAGTGTGGGGACAATTTCTGTGTGTGGGAAATTACTGTCTGGGGGCAGTGTGGGGGAAATTACTATATGGGAGAAATTACTGCATGGGGCAGTGTGGGGGATATTAATGTATTTGGGGCAGTGTGGGGAAATTATGGTGGGGGGCAGTGTGCGGGAAATTAATGTGTGGGGGCAATGTGGGGGAAATTACTGTTTGTGGGCAGTGTGGGGGAAACTACTGTGTGGAGCCAGTGTGGGGGAAATTACTGTGTCTGGGCAGTGTGGGGGAAATTACTGTATGGCGGCAGTGTGGGGGAATAACTCTATGGGGAAATTGCTGCGTGGGGGCACAGTGGGAAAAATTACTGTGTGGGGGCATTGTGGGGGAATAACTCTATGGGAAAATTACTGCGTGGGGCAGAGTGGGAGAAATTACTGTGTGGGGGCAGTGTGGGGGAAACTGCAGTGTGGGGGAAATTACTGTGTGTGGGCAGTGTGGGGGAAACTATTGTGGGGGGAAATTGCAGCATGGGGGAAATTACTGTACGTGGCAGTGTGGGGGAAATGACTGTGTGGGGGAAATGACTGTGTGGGGCTGTTTGGGGGAAATTACTGTATGGGGCAGTGTGTGGGAAATTACTGTATGGGGCAGTGTGGAGGAAATTACTGTATGGGGGAATTACTGTATGGGGCAGTATGGGGGAAATTACTGTATGGGGCAGAGTGGTGTAAATTACTGTGGAGGGCAGTGTGGGGGAAATTACTGTATGGAGTCAGTGTGGGGGAAACTACTGTACGGGGAAGTGTTTGGGAAATTACTGTATGGGGCAGTGTGTAGGAAATTACGGTGGAAGGCAGTGTCAGGGAAATAACTTTATGGGGAAATTACTGTGTGCGGGCAGAGTGGGGGAAATTACTGTGTGCGGGCAGAGTGGGGGAAATTACTGTTTGTGGGCAGTGTGGGGGAAACTACTGTGTGGGGGCAGTGTGGGGAAAATGACTGTGTCTGGGCAGTCTGAGGGAAATTACTGTGTGTGGGAAATTACTGTATGGGAGAAATTACTGTATGGGGGCAGTGTGGGGGAAATTACTGTGGGGGGGCAGTGTGGGGAAAACTAATGTATGGGGCAGTGTGGTGGAAATTACTGTGTGGGGCAAATTACTATATAGGGGCAGTGTGGGTCAAATTACTATATGAGGGCAGTGTGGGGACAATTTCTGTGTGTGGGAAATTACTGTCTGGGGGCAGTGTGGGGGAAATTACTATATGGGAGAAATTACTGTATGGGGCAGTGTGGGGGATATTAATGTATTTGGGGCAGTGTGGGGAAATTATGGTGGGGGGCAGTGTGCAGGAAATTAATGTGTGGGGGAAATTACTGTTTGTGGGCAGTGTGGGGGAAACTACTGTGTGGGGACAGTGTGGGGGAAACTACTGTGTGGAGGCAGCGTGGGGGAAATTACTGTGTCTGGGCAGTGTGGGGGAAATTACTGTGTGGGGGAAATTACTGTATGGGAGAAATTACTGTATGGCGGCAGTGTGGGGGAAACTACTGTACGGGGCAGTGTTTGGGAAAATACTGTATGGGGCAGTGTGGGGGAAATTACGGTGGGGGGTAGTGTCAGTGAAATAACTGTATGGGGAAATTACTGTGTGTGGGCAGAGTGGGGGAAATTACTGTTTGTGGGCAGTGTGGGGGAAACTACTGTGTGGGGACAGTGTGGGGGAAACTACTGTGTGAGGGCAGTGTGTGGGAAATTACTGTGTCCGGGCAGTGTGGGGGAAATTACTGTATAGGAGAAATTACTGAATAGGGGTAGTGTGGGGAAAATTACTGTGGGGGGCAGTGTGTGGAAAACGAATGTATGGGGCAGTGTGGGGGAAATTACTGTGTGGGGAAAATTACTATATAGGGGCAGTGTGGGTCAAATTACTATATAGGGGCAGTGTGGGTCAAATTACTATCTGGGGGCAGTGTGGGGAAAATGTATGTGTGTGGGAAATTACTGTCTGGGGGCAGTGTGGGGGAAATTACTATATGGGAGAAATTACTGCATGGGGCAGTGTGGGGGATATTAATGTATGGGGGCAGTGTGCTGGAAATTAATGTGTGGGGGCAATGTGGGGGAAATTACTGTGTGCGGTAATTTGGGGGGAAATTGTGTGGGAAATGGTGTGGGAAATTACTGTGTGGGTGCAGTGTGGGGGACACTAATGTGTGGGAGCAGTGTGGGGGAAATAACTGTAAGGGGAAATTACTGTGTGGGGGCAGAGTAGGGGAAATTTCTGTGTGGGGGAAACTACAGTGTGGGGGCAGTGTAGGAGAAACTACAGTGTGGGGACAGCGTGGGGGAAACTCCTGTGTGGGGTCAGTGTGGGGGAAATTACTGTATGGGGCAGTGTGGTAGAAATTACTGAGGGGGGCCGTGGGGGGGAAATTACTGTGGGGGGCTGTGTGGGGGAAACTACAGTGTGGGGGCAGTGTAGGAGAAACTACAGTGTGGGGACAGCGTGGGGGAAACTCCTGTGTGGGGTCAGTGTGGGGGAAATTACTGTATGGGGCAGTGTGGTAGAAATTATCGAGGGGGGCCGTGGGGGGGAAATTACTGTGGGGGGCTGTGTGGGGGAAACTACTGGGGGCAGTGTGGGGGAAATTACTATATGGTAGCAGTGTGGGGAAAATTACGGCGGGGGTCAGTGTAGGGGAATTAAAGTGTGGGGGCAGTGTGGGGTAAATTACTGTGTGGGGTCATTGTAGGGGAAATTACTGTGTGGGGCAGTGTTGTGGACACTACTGTGTGGGGGCAGTGTGGGGGAATAAACTGTATGGGGAAATTACTGTGTGGGTGCAGTGTGGGGTAAGTGTGTTGGAAATTACTGTGTGGGGGCAGTGTGGGGGACACTACTGTGTGGGGGCAGTGTCAGGGAAATAACTATGGGGAAATTACTGTGTGGGGGCAGAGTGGGGGAAATTACTGTTTGTGGGCAGTGTGGGGGAAACTACTGTGCGGGGACAGTGTGGGGGATACTACTGTGTGGGGCAGTTTGGGGGAAAATACTGTAGGTGGCAGTGTGGGGGAAATTACTGTATGGGGCAGTGTGGGGGAAATTACTGTATGGGGCAGTGTGGGGGAAATTACTATATGGTGGCAGTGTGGGGGGAATTACTTATGGGGGCAGTGTGGGTAAAACTAATGTATGGTGCAGTGTGGGGGAAATTACTGTGTGGAGGAAGTTACTATGTAGGGGCAGTGTCGGGCAAATTTGGGGCAGTGTGGGGGAAATTACTGTTTGGGGGCAGTGTAGGGGAAATTACTGTATGAGGGAAATTACTATGTGATGGCAGTGTGGGGGAAATTACTGTATGGGGAAATTACTGTGTCTGGTCAGTGTGGGGGGAATTACAGTATGGGGAAATTACTGTGTGTGTGGGCAGAGTGGGGGAATTACAGTATGGGGAAATTACTGTGTGTGTGGGCAGAGTGGGGAAATTACTGTGTGTGGGCAGAGTGGAGGAAATTACTGTGGGTGGGCAGAGTGGGGGAAACTACTGTGGGTGGGCAGAGTGGGGGAAACTACTGTGTGGGGGAAACTACTGTGTGGAGACAGTGTGGGTGATATTACTGTATGGGGGCAGTGTGGGGAAAATTAACGTGTGGGTGCAGGGTGGGGTAAATTACTGTGTGGGGGCAGTGTGGGGGACACTGCTGTGTGGGGGCAGTGTCAGGAAAATAACTGTATGGGGATTTACTATGTGGGGACAGAGTAGGGGAAATTACTGTGTGTGGGCAATGTGGGGTAAATACTGTGTGGGGGAAACTACTGTGTGGGGGAAATGACAGTATGGATGAATTTATTGTATGGGGGCAGTGTGGGGGGAAATTGCTGTGGGGGGAATTACTGTATGGGGGAAATTACTGTATAGGGAAGTATGGGGGAAATTACTGTATGGGGGAAATTACTGTGGGGGGCAGTGTGGGGAAAACTAATGTATGGGGTAGTGTGTTGGAAATTACTGTGTGGGGCAAATTACTATATAGGGGTAGTGTCGGGCAAATTACTATATGGGGCAGTGTGGGAGAAATTTCTGTGTGTGGGATATTACTGTGTGTGGGCAGTGTGGGGGAAATTTCTGTGTGTGGGAAATTACTGTGTGGGGGCAGTGTGAGGGAAATTACTCTATTGGGAAATTACTGCGTGTGGTCAGTGTGGGGGGAATTACTATGTGGGGGCAGTGTGGGGGATACTACAGTGTGGGGACAGTGTGGGGGAAATAAATGTATGGGGAAATTACTGTGTGTGGGGACAGTGTGGGGGAAATAAATGTATGGGGAAATTACTGTGTGTGGGCAGAGTGGGGAAATTGCGGTGTGTGGGCAGTGTGGAGGAAACTACTGTGTGGGGGCAGTGTGGGGGAAACTACAGTGTGGAGACAGTGTTGGGGATATTACTGTATAGGGGCAGTGTGGTGGAACTTATGGTGGGGGCAGTGTGGGGAAAATTAATGTGTGGGGGCAGTGTGGGGTAAATTACTGTGTGGGATCATTGTTGGGGAAATTACTGTGTGGAGGCAGTGTGGTGGACACTACTGTGTGGGGACAGTGTGTGGGAAACTACTGTGTGGGGGGGAATTTACTGTATGTGGGCAGCGTAGGGGAAATTACTGTGTGGGGGCAGAGTGGGGGAAAACGAATGTATGGGGCAGTGTTGGGGAAATTACTGTGTGGGGGGAAATTGCTATTTGTGGGCAGTGGGGGGGGGAATCACTGTGTGGGGGAAATTACTGTGTGGAAGCAGTGTGGGGGGAATTACTGTATGGAGGAAATTACTGTGTGGGGGAAATTACTGTGTGGGGGCAGTGTTGGGGAAATTACTGTGGGGGGCAGTGTGGGGAAAACTAATGTATGGGGCAGTGAGGGGGAAATTACTGTGTGGGGGCAAATTACTACATGGGGGAAGTGTGGGGCAAACTACTGTATGAGGGCAGTGTTGGGGAAATTACTGTGTGGGCAAATTACTATATGGGGCAGTGTGCGGGAAATTACTGTGTAACGAAAATTATTGTGTGGAAGCAGTTTGGGGGGAATTACTGTATGGGGGAAATTACTGTGTGGGGGCAGTGTGGGGGAAATTACTGTGTGGGGCAAATTACTATATGGGGGCAGTGTGGTGAAATTACCATGTGTGGGAAATTATTGTGTGGAAGCAGTTTGGGGGGAATTACTGTGTGGGAGCAGTGTTGGGGAAATTACTATGTTGGGGCAGTGTGGGGGGAAACTACTGTGTGGGGGCAGGGTGGGGGAAATTACTGTGTGGGGGCAGTGTGGGGGAAATTACTGTGTGTAGGCAGTGTGGGGGAAACTACTGTGTGTGGGAAATTACAGTATGGGGGAAATTACTGTATGTGGGCAGTGTGGGGGAAATTACTGTGTGTGGGAAAATACTGTATGGGGAATATTACTGTATGGGGCAGTGTGGGGACAGTGTGGAGACATTGTTGGGGATATTACTGTATGGGGGCAGTGTGGTGGAACTTATGGTGGGGGGCAGTGTCGGGAAAATTAATGTGTGGGGGCAGTGTGGGGTAAATTACTGTGTGTAAATCACAGAAAAAATGCACCAAACGGATATGCCACTGACTATACTGGCTAGTCATAAATGCAGATATTAAAAGCTGAGACTTTCGCCAATATATTCCTGTCAGGAAAATATCGGAGCCCATCATTGCACCACGTCACGGTCACTCAGCATGGCAAAGGGTCCTACCACTACGCTACCTATGGTGTGAACACGGTCTGAAGGCGATGTAATCCAGCTCGCAGCCAGGCTTCCACACAAACGCCTAGCAGGACAACTAGTGCAATGTGAACAAAGCCAAGACTGCAAGCCACGCCCATATCAGACCCTGTGATGGAGGTCACCAGGTGCAAAAGAGTGTTCGAATGCCAGGTAACGGCACATACACTACATATAAAACAAGACAAAAACACAGAAATATAGTGGCAATACTGGAGGAGCGGCTCAACCCCTAACACTGTAGCGTGTTTTTCACTGTAGCGCGTTTGTGTGGAAGCCTGGCTGCGAGCTGGATTACATCGCCTTCAGACCGTGTTCACCCCATAGGTAGCGTAGTGGTAGGACCCTTTGCCATGCTGAGTGACCGTGACGTGGTGCAATGATGGGCTCCGAAATTTTCCTGACAGGAATATATTGGCGAAAGTCTCAGCTTTTAATATCTGCATTTATGACTAGCCAGTATAGTCAGTGGCATATCCGTTTGGTGCATTTTTTCTGTGATTTATATGATTGTATTTACATCCGCACAATGCTCCGTTTTGTGTAGGATGCCCTTGTGGTGCATGTGGACCGCGCCAACATCCTCCACCGTATGCATTTTTTGCTGGGGATAGTCGTTTGCTGCGGTCCACATGCAGTGGGGCTGCTCCCCCAATGAAAAACACGCTACAGTGTTAGGGGTTGAGCCGCTCCTCCAGTATTGCCACTATATTTCTGTGTTTTTGTCATGTTTTATATGTAGTGTATGTGCCGTTACCTGGCATTCAAACACTCTTTTGCACCTGGTGACCTCCATCACAGGGTCTGATATGGGCGTGGCTTGCAGTCTTGGCTTTGTTCACATTGCACTAGTTGTCCTGCTAGGCGTTTGTGTGGAAGCCTGGCTGCGAGCTGGATTACATCGCCTTCAGACCGTGTTCACACCATAGGTAGCGTAGTGGTAGGACCCTTTGCCATGCTGAGTGACTGTGACGTGGTGCAATGATGGGCTCCGATATTTTCCTGACAGGAATATATTGGCGAAAGTCTCAGCTTTTAATATCTGCATTTATGACTAGCCAGTATAGTCAGTGGCATATCCGTTTGGTGCATTTTTTCTGTGATTTATATGATTGTATTTACATCCGCACAATGCTCCGTTTTGTGTAGGATGCCCTTGTGGTGCATGTGGACCGCGCCAACATCCTCCACCGTATGCATTTTTTGCTGGGGATAGTCGTTTGCTGCGGTCCACATACAGTGGGGCTGCTCCCCCAATGAAAAACACGCTACAGTGTTAGGGGTTGAGCAGCTCCTCCAGTATTGCCACTATATTTCTGTGTTTTTGTCTAAATCACTGTGTGGGATAATTGTTGGGGAAATTACTGTGTGGGGGCAGTGTGGTGGACACTACTGTGTGGGGACAGTGTGTGGGAAACTACTGTGTGTGGGGGAAATTACAGTATAGGGGAATTTACTGTATGTGGGCAGTGTAGGGGAAATTACTGTGTGGGGGCAGTGTGGGGGAAATTACACTATAGGGGAATTTACTGTATGTGGGCAGTGTAGGGGAAATTACTGTGTGGGGGCAGATTGGGGGGAAAACAAATGTATGGGGCAGTGTTGGGGAAATTACTATGTGGGGGGAAATTACTATTTGTGGGCAGTGGGGGGGGGGGAATCACTGTGTGATGGAAATTATGGTGTGGAAGCAGTTTGGGGGGAATTACTGTGTGGGGGCAGTGTGGGGAAAATTACTGTGTAAGGGAAATTACTATATGGGGCAGTGTGGTGAAATTACCATGTGTGGGAAATTATTGTGTGGAAGCAGTTTGGGGGGAATTACTGTATGGGGAAATTACTGTGTGGGGGCAGTGTAGGGGAAATTACTATGTTGGGGCAGTGTGGGGGGAAAACTACTGTGTGGGGGCAGGGTGGGGGAAATACTGTGTGGGGGCAGTGTGGGGGAAATTACTGTGTGTAGGCAGTGTGGGGGAAACTACTGTGTGTGGGAAATTACAGTATGGGGAAATTACTGTATGTGGGCAGTGTGGGGGAAATTACTGTGTGTGGGAAAATACTGTATGCGGAAAATTACTGTATGTGGCAGTGTGGGGAAATTACTGTGGGGGCAGTGTGGGGGAAATTACTGTGGGGGATGTGTGTGGGAAACAACTGTATGGGGACAGAGTGGGGGAAATTACTATATGTGGCAGTCTGCGGTAAACTACTGTATGGGTGCAGTGTGGGGGAAATTACTGTGACGCAAATTACTATATGAATGTTAACCAACATATCCTACAGCCAGTACATAAGGATTTGGAGAAATTGTAGCAGCATAACACAATTTGAAGAGGAAACAGAGGAATTGAACAATAAATTTATGGAGAAAGGATATAAATTGAGGGACCTAACACCAATTGTAAAAAGGGTGAAGGGGATGGACCTAAATGAATTATTGTGGGACAAAATAGAAGGGAATAGGATGGATCAGTTTAATGAACAGGACAGTAGCGACAAATGAAAAATTCCAATAATAACCAAATACAGTGAAGGGGTAGGCAAATTTAAAAGAATTGTGAAAAACTATTGGGATATATTGAGGCAGGATAAACTGATTGGAGACAAAATTCCCACACACCCCACCTTCACATTCAGGAAGGTACGAAATTTAGGCAACTTAATAGCACCCTCTATAAAACAAAGAAAATGGGCATGAATATGAAGAAAGGGTTTCATCCATGTAAAATATGTAAGAACTGCAAAATACCGAAAAATCTGAAGAAAAATCTGATACTTGAGATAAACAGAGGCACGGATAAATACACAATAGAGGATTATATCACATGTAATACGAGGGGAGTAGTTTATTATATTCCATGCCCATGCAAAAAAATCTACGTGGGTAGGACTAAACGCCTATTAAAAATCTGTATTAATGAACACATTAATAACATCCGTAAAAAATTTGAGGGCCATCCGTTATCGCGGCACTATGAGGAGTGTCATGAAGAGAGATTTATTGGCTCCGATTTTGGAGGAATAGAAAAGGTTAAAAATTACATGAGGGGTGGAGACTTTATAAAACAGATGTTAAGAAGCGAAAGCAAGTGGATTTTCAGATTAGACAGCCTTGCCCCGAAAGGGTTAAATCAGGAGATGGAACTCTATGCATTTTAATAAATAATGAGAGTAAAGGTTGAAAGAGAATGGACACAGAACTAAAAAGAATGAACATTAAATGAATGGACATCAAATGTAATTGAATGGCAGAATGCAAAGGGAGCGTTGGTAAATCAAGCGGTTACCATGGGAACAGAATGCCTATATACTCTGTAGGACAACAGTGCTTGAACATCCCTGACGAAGGAGCCCGTAGGCCCCGAAATGCGTAGGTTAAGAATTGTCCCACGGAGGCATCAGTAGGAACGAGTGTGACGTCACACACTTCCCGTGCACACAGCGGCTCCTGCGCGCGCGTCTGCCACCGGCCGGGGCGGCACGTCAAGTAGCAGTTGAGCTTAAGATCACAACATCCCGTAACAAGCTCCCGGCGCATGCCCGCATAGAGGAACAAGGAACTGCAACATTGTAAGGGAGGAAAGTTATGCGATTGTACATGCGAACGTATGTGAGGAAGTAATATACACTGCCTGAATTAACTAATAAGAGCCTGCGCGGATATACCATTAATACACACATATATAAAATTACTATATGGGGCAGTGTGGGGGAAATTACTGTGTGGTGGCAGTGTGGGGGAAATTACTGTGTGGTGCAAATTAATATATGTGGGCAGTGTGGGGTAAATTACTGTATGGGGGGAAAATTACTATGGTTGTTTTACTATGTGGGTGCAGTGTGGGGGGAAATTACTATATGGGGGCTACGTGGGGGCGTTGTTATTGGGGAGGCAATTTACGGGCAATTCTATTATTTCTGGGGACACTATACAGGGACTATTACCTGGAGCACAATATAAGGTGTTATTATCACTGGGGGCACTCTAGGGGACATTATAACTGCTGTGGACACTATAGGGACATTTGTGGTAATTTATCAAACTGGTGTAAAGTAGAACTGCCTTAGTTGCCCATAGCAGCCAATCAGATTCCACATTTCATATTTGACAGCTATTTGGAAATCCAGTTCTACTTTACACCCGTTTGATAAATGACCCCAATTATGTCTACTGGGGTCCCTATTTTTTCAGCAGTATAGTACCTGGGGCATTGGGGGGCACAACCGGCATAGTATTGGGTGTGGCAGCAGGATGACACTGTGGGAACACCAGGATGGGGGGGGGTTGATGTAAAAACTGAAAAATCTAACATGTCTGTGTTACAAACTCTGTAGAGACGAGATGTGGCTATAAGAATTTGTCATGGCGGTCTAACAGAGGAGAAGAGGAAAAAGAAGGTTTACATGACAGGAGATGTCCCTGGATGTAAGAGGTATGCAGTCAACTAGTCAACTATTGGGGGGGTGCCAGAGAAAGGACCCGTCCCGGGTGCCACACACCCTAGGCACACCACTGGAAACACGTGCCATTTATTTTACTTACAGTAAGTGGTGCATCCCAATGGGGAATAAGTCCTGAGAGTCAGGGTCTGTAGTAAACCAGTGTACTTCTTTACTGGAAGAATTCAGGTACAAAACAATTCAGGTGAGGCATAGGGTTGGCTTCTCCTCCCTGGCAGAAGAATAGTTTGATGTTGAGGAAAGACCTGAGCTAGAGGTCCCTCTTTCTCAGAAGGCTAGTACCCTGGCTAAAGGCTGGTGATCCAGGGTCTGTGGCAGAGTTTCCATATCTCAGAGTATTCTTCTGG